>NC_067494.1:19876974-20176974 GCF_947179515.1 Apodemus sylvaticus | reverse complement strand
TCATCACAAATTTACACACAAATTCAAATCTTAAATTGAGTTAGTAGTTTACAACAGAGAATGTTTTCATGCATATCCATTAGGAGTAGTGGCTAAACAGCTCCACAGACTCATGGTGAGTTGAAAAACCATTAGTAAGTTGTTAGTGAAGTTTTGTATAGATAAACCCTGTCAATATTTTATCTTCTGTCCTAGCACCTATAAAAAATTGTTAGCTTCCTTTTAATGACCTTTGGACAATGGTTTTACAACCTTTCTCGGAATGTGCTCTGAGTGGTAGAAGCCTTCTTGCTATTTCAGAAGCAATTAACTCGTGACACTAAAGACTGACAAAGTTCTCACTGCAGTTCTGACTATCAGAAAGTATCTAATAGCAGTGTTATTAAAGACTTAATAATTACTATAAATTTAGGAATTCTTATAGGATCATCATTAAGGATTAAGAAATCATCTACTTGTCTAAATAGCATCACAAGACAGTAGATGTTTTAATCCAAGGTGGACCATCTCAGGAAGATCAATCACCTCCTAGTTATTATTAGCTTATTGGCTCTTGACAAGCCAGGTAAATAATTCCAAAAATGTTTCCAGCCATAGTTTACACTCTCAACGGTGACATGTGAAAGTATCCTTTGAGTACTCTTGACTGAACTAGGGATTCTTATATTCCAACAACCTTGGCGTTGACTGTGATCACTCAAATTTCAAATGAGGTTGAACATTCTCATGCCTACTTGCTTTTTGTATTCTTGTTTTCTGGTTATATTATCTGATCATTAGTCATGGTTTATATATTGGCATTCTTTGTTACTGCTTTTTCTCAGAAAGATAGGGTCTGTGTTTCTACCCAGCGATTAAAAGGGAGGTCTGGCTTCTGGCACAAATAAGTGACCTCTGGGCCATGGAGGTGGCTTGACTTAATAGTGACAGACTACTGCTGGCATTGCAAGACAGGTTGATAATAACAAGTGGCAGGGTGGGGGTGGGGCTCTTTAGCTTCAGAGACTCCATCTTGTATTTAGTATCCATTTTGCACTGCCCTAAATTCTAAGAAACAGCTGAATTTCCAGAAACGGCTTCTGACTCCAGGTGTCCCGTATGCACATAGACCGCAGTATCCTACCCTTAGGCTTTGTTGGTTAGCACCCAGTTGGGCCTGAAATCCTGTAGATGCTCTGATTGGCTGGCTTTGATCTGGGCCAAGTTACTAAGATAGCCATCTGAGGTACTTGACGGTAATCACCCGCTTAAGATGCCAGGTGTAATCACCCGCTTAAGATGCCAAGTGTAAAAACGTTTGGAAACCTACACTACTCATGTACCTAACTGGTTGCCTCTATTCCACTGAATTTGTGTTTTTTGTTTTTGCTTTATAAGGTTGCTGTCCTTCCCTACCCCCATGCTGACTCGGTTTGAATCCTGAAACCAGATGCCTCCTATATTTTGTGGTCTTGAGCTTGGTTTTCACAGTGGATTATTTCCCTGATTCTTGGACCCTAAAAAAGAAATTCTGAAATCAGGCATTCCTAAGCCTCTGCTGTCCCAGCATTTCACGGAATTTGATTGATGTTTTTCATTTTCTTTAAACATTTCATATTTAATGAAAGGTTTCCTCTAAAAGGACGCGCCTTCCCTGGTCTTGCAAGGTTCCAGTGTTACTCTGGTTTCTTGATAATGTAGAATGCTGAGCTGCTAGCATCTTTTATTTTCAAGCATTTTTTCTCTCAATAAGTCAGTTGTTCTTGGTTGTAGTTATTTCCTTTTTTTCCTTTTTTTTATTCGATATATTTTTTATTTATATTTCAAATGATTTCCCCTTTTCAGCCTCCCCCCCACTCCCCGAAAGTCTCATAAGCCCCCTTCCCTCCTCCTGTTCTCCCACCCACCCCTTCCCAATTCCCTGTTCTGGTTTTGCCCTATACTGCTACACTGAGTCTTTCCAGAACCAGGGGCCACTCCTCTGTTCTTCTTGGACATCATTTAATATGTGGATTATGTTTGGAGTATTCCAGTTTTCCAGGCTAATAGCCACTTGTTAGTGAGTGCACACCATGATTGATCTTTTGAGACTGGGTTACCTCACTTAGTATGATGTTCTCCAGCTCCATCCATTTGCCTAAGAATTTCATGAATTCATTGTTTCTAATGGCTGAATAGTACTCCATTGTGTAAATATACCACATTTTTTGCATCCATTCTTCCCTTTTTAAGTGCATTACTAACTAACGTGTCCTCCATGCATTATGCCCTGGGACTGAACAGAGCCTGAGTTCTCACTTTAACCAAATAGCAGAAGTTTGGCACAAAACACACCAGCAATTTAGAAGCAATTCTCCTTAATATTTGAATTATTGTTGTTTGAACTCACTAGTGTTCACTTGGCAGGCTCGATATTAAGAGATTTGAACATGCATTTGAGCATCTCATTTTAACTTCTAGCTTACATTGTTTTGATATGTAAAAGTATGCTTTTCCTATGTCTCTTATGCTTATAATCAATTAGTTACTCCATACTCCAGATTATAAAAATTATATCCAAAAATACAATATTTGATACATTTCAAGTCAGGTGCTTAATAAGCAGATTCTGAAGCTTATATATAGGATGAGCTACACTCTAGTTCCCGAATTTAAGAATTTTAACATCTATCTAACCAGAATTCACAGACTTTTCTTTCTCCTTCCTTTTCTCTCTTTATTTTCCTTCTTCTTTTCTTCTCTTTCTTCTTTTACTTTGCTCTCCCCTATCTTTCTTTTTATCAACAATTTTATAATTTTTATTTATAGTTATAGATGTTACAGACAGGTCAGTAAATAAAACCTTGCCCTCAAGGAACTCTGTTCCTAAAATCAGGTTATTTATTAGAATATTTATAAGCAGCAAAACGCATGCCTCGTGCGTGTTTATGACTTTGGTGGTTGATTTTCGTCATGGAGTTGCTGTGACTGTCACTGCAGTGTGCCTTCCATCCTGCTGGAGAACTCCCTCAGTTTCCTTTGTAGTCATGGGCTCCACCCTCCACCAGCCCCTGCCAAGCCCTTGCGTGTGTTCTGTCTATATGGGTCAGTCTTTTCCTAAGTGCTAGGTAAAGGGAAACCATTGGATTCAGTGGCCTTTTAGACCCAGCTGCTTCTACTTAGAATGTTGAGATTCTGTGTGTTGCCTGCATACTCCGGCTTAGTTCTTCTTTTTATTCAAGAGGAGAATTCTAGTCACCTCTTCACCATTTCATGGTCATTTGGATTGCTCTCAGTTTTGGAGATTATGACCAGTGCTGTTGCTATTGTAGACATTTATTTGTAGTTGGTTTGTGTGTCAGGTTGGGTGGGGGAGTATGTTTGAATCCTGATGTAGCAAACACATAAGAGTTAGATCACCCCGGGTCCTGTATGAAATCGTTGTTTATGAAAGAAAACGCTCCAGAACTTTACAAACCTACAACAGCAAATGAGAGTTCCAGTTGCTGGGTGTGTCCTTGCAAGTTTTTGGTGGCTCTAACCCACGTGACTCTAACCATTTGAATAGCTTATATTTTCTTAGAAAACATAAGAAAATATACTTCCATCTACTTAATCAGCTATTATGTTTCGCTATCTTGAATTTACTTTTAAATTAACAGAGAGTGGGCCCATATGAGAATAGAGGGGAGCTCCTGAATCACTCTCACCTGTGGTTGTACTACTGGAGGACTCTTCTCTGAGGGATTAAACAAGATGTTTAGTGTTGGGAAATATACAGAGACATGTGGCCTGCCATAGACCACATGACTATGGTAAGTAGGTCTTACAGTGGCATTTCTTGTGGCTATGATAGTGTATCTATCAGAAACTTGATAGAAGAATGATCTATTTGGCTTCATTGGTGAGGGCATATAATCCATACCCACAGGGAATGCATGAGTGATCAGAGCAGCCTGCAGCTCACTCTTAAGGGAGCAGAAGGCACTGACGACATTGCTACTGCTGCCAGGAAGCAGAGAGATGGCCTGCCCTGTGACCCAGTCTGCTGCCTGGGGTTTGGGTCCAAAACGTTCTGCAAATGGCTTTACCATCTGGAGACCAATTGTTCAAACATATCAACTTGTGTAGGGGACTTTTCCTTTCCAAAAAAAAAAAAAAAAAAAAAGTGAGGAAGTGGGTAAGAGAAAATTCTCAGCGTGCTGGGAGAAAAGCCAGAGAGCCTGGAACCTCATCAAGAAAATCTTTGTTCCAGAATGACTAATCGGGATGGGTTGTTGGTTAGGAACAAACAAGGGGAACTTCGAGCTTACTCAACAATCCAGTCTTACGGAAACAGGCCTGAGCTTGGTTACAGTGTTAGTAAGAATCAAAATGGTAAAAATGTAAAAGGATGGCTTATTTATGTTAATATTTGAAGACTGATGAGAAGGTTCACAAAGTGTTGACATAGTTAAATTTCACATTTTGATGGGAAGGATCCCAGTATCACAGTGAGGGATTTTTGTTTTATTTAATTATTTATTTCATCATTTTCTGCATATGGACATTGGGCTGGGACATATGTCCGTGCACGGTAGGCATGCAGTGCCTGTGGAACCCAGAAGAAGGTGTTAGACTCCCTTGCAAAGGGAGTTAGAGACAGCTGTGAGGAAACATCTGTGTGCTGGGACTTGAACCCTGGTCATCCTGGTCTTAACACTGAGCTACCTCTCTAGCGCCACTGAAAGGCGTTTGAATAAAAATCCCCATCTTGCTAAGTTCAGTGGCCAGGAAATTTTCCAGCTGTATTTGACTCCGCGGACATGTTGGCCTTTAACCCGCTTGGTCAATTGGCACAAATAGAATGCCTCTTTTTTTTAAGTTCTGGAAACTGCTTTAGATTTTCTTCCTGCTTCTTACTGCTTCCTTTGATTTCTCTTCCTTCTGCTTCCTGTCCTTGCCCCGTTCCCTTGCATTTCCTCATCTCTAACTGCATTTCTCTGTAGCCTGAGCCCATCCTCAGACGGGCATATCCACTTACTCAACTTTAACAGCTCCACAAGCAGACTCCTGGTCTCCGAGACCCAAGCTTACATTTTCTGTGGTTCCGCTATTCCAAGTGCTCGGGTCCCAAACTGAAAGTCTTCCTAGATTTTCCTCTTCGTCTTTCATGTTAGTTCTCATCTGCCACATTTTGTTTGATTTTGTTATTTTATTTTGAGACAGCATCTTCCTATGACAATCAGACTGGACTGAAACTCACTAAGATCCACCTACTTCTGACTCCCAAGTGCCAAAAGCAAAGGCAAGTGCCACCATTTCCACCAACAGTGTGTTGTGTGCTTTATTTTCAAAAATTTAGACTTTGGCCATTTTTTTCCTGCCCATGGGTTGACAGCAAAATCCATAGTGACTTAAATAAACAATCATATACTCTTATTGCTCTGTTAAAAACTCCTCAGTGGCTTCTCATCTTTCCAGAATTAAAGTAGACGTTCTTAGAATTGACCAATGGCTAAAACTCTAAACCAATCAAGTTCTTTTTGTCATTCTGACCCAGAACCAGTTACACATGGCAGTGACCCCTTCCACCATCTCCAGGGGATACCTGAAACCCCATATAAAACATTTTTCCTTATACATGTATATCAACTGCAAACTTGCCTATTTTCACTTAAAAAGAAGCAGTTTGTTACTCCCCTTTGCATCTCCCTATTGCTGGAATCACTAGTCTTATGTTTTGGGATGATTATTAGATAAAATAAGGCCATCCCGAGCAGAAGTGCTGTGACACAACCGTTGCTCTGGTAACTGAGCTGGCTATTAAGGGAGGGGCTAATGGGTGGGTAGCATTTATAGCGTGCACTGCACAATTCATACTTTACACCCCAGCAGGAAAGCATAGGAGATTTCATCATGCTTTTGAGAACGGTAAATAACAGAAAACACACACTGCATCCTTCTGAAGATTTCCGTTTAATACTTCTCGGGCAGTGTTTGGACACGGTCGAGTGAATCTGAGGAGAGCAAAACCACAGAGAAAGAGGAGCAACCGTAACTCCCATTGCTCAATGGACAACGAAAAGACGACATCTTTGCTGCAGTTATCAGTAAGTATTCTAAAGTGTCTAAGGTCAAGCACTAAAGAGAGTGGTGAGCCCTTGTGAGCACCTTGTGTTGTAGGGCCAGAAGTATAGTGACACCCCCCCCCCCAAATAAAACCAGACAGGAGCCAATCTAACGCAACTCACAACAGGGTCATGATGCTATTTGAGCTAATTTGGGCCCCTCCAACCCACCGCCATCATGCGGGACAGTTTGGGGGTCAAGGGAGCATCCCTAAATATCTATCAGGGCAAGGCTTTATAGTTCGCAGCAAGCCGGGGTGAATGTGCACACATCTAATTGGGAAATTACTATGGCCTTTAACACAATTGGCTGCTGCTGGGAGTTGTATCATAAACTTAATTCCTGCTCCCCTTTGTATTGGTGGTTGTTAGGCAGGGGATTGGCTTGTAACCTGGGGGGGGTACAGGTTTGTTGGGGGGGAACAACCTAGAGTCTTGTTGAGGGTGTAACCTGGAGATGTTGGTCTTGTTGGGGATTAGCCTAGAGACTGGAGCTATAATCTGGTTTTGTTGGGGGTGGGTAGGGAAGGGGGTGACTGGGGAACTAATGCTAAGTATCAGCCTGTTAGTCTACCTGAGTTCAAAATTAGGTCAGTTTCTCTAAAATGGAGTCTGAGGTTAAAAGATTTGGCCTCTCAGTGTCTGCAGCTAGCTCAGTTTGGACACACTCTTGGCATGCCCTCCTGCTGTCTTACCTGCTTAAGTTGCTTTCTTTGGGTTTCTTCCCCCCCCCCCCAAGGTTTATTTATTATTATATCTAAGTACACTGTACCTGTCTTCAGACACCCCAGAAGAGGGTATCAGATCTCTTATTATGGATGGTTGTGAGCCACCATGTGGTTGCTGGGATTTGAACTCAGGACCTTCGGAAGAGCAGTCAGTGCTCTTAACTGCTGAGCCATCTCTCCAGCCCATGGCAAGCTCGTACTGACCTCACGATTTGCTTCCTTTCCTCCGCTCGCTCTTCTTTACACATCAGCACAACCCACTTTCTTGTTAGTGTCAGGTCTGTGCTCAAATGTTCACAAGCTGGCACAGGGACCCTGGGAAAGAGCTCTGCGAAATACTGCAATGCAGTTCAACCCCGTAGTTAGAGCCAGTTTGGATATTAGGAATCTAATAAAGGTATCTATTTCTAAGATAATAGACATTAAATTCTAACCCCAAAGTCGTATAGCTCTTGATTAGGAGCTGAATATGTGACATTCAAAGCAGAAAGCACCATGACATGGTAAGAGCACGCCCAGGAATAAGGTGTGATATATCAGAGATATCAGAACTCGTTAGTTCGTAGTTCCTACGGAACAGAGGTGACCTGGTTCTGGGATACTCACCGGAGAAGCGCATTGAAGCACAATAACTAATTAAGGGAATGGAGAAAGAAAAGAAGAAAAAGCCTAGGGTTTGCCCAATTAGAAAATTCATGTTTTGGGGGACAGAGGGTTTGTAAAGAAATAAATAATGTAAAACAAAATAAAATGGAAAATAGCACATCAGTTCTGGCCAGAGGGACATAGTTTTGAATCTTACCTTGCTAACATATTAGCTGTGCATCTGAGTCTCTGGGATTTACTTGCCTCTCCAGTAAATGGGGATAGCAATTATGCCTTTTTCTGTGGTATTTTTGTGACCAATAGATACAATAACGCAGATAAAGCAACGGGGCTTATTAAACGCAGTGAGTGCTAGACGGGTACTATTTAGAACTTTTAAGATTGATTTATTTTTGTTCTCTGTATTGTTTTGCTTTTACACATACATGTGTACCACATGGATGCCTGAAGTCTGAAGAGGCCAGAAGAGGGTGGTGAATCTCTTGGAGGAATAGATGGTTGTAAGTCACCACATGGGTGCTGGGAATCGAACCAGGGTCCTCTGCAAGATTGGCAATTGCTCTTAACTACTGAGCCATCTCTTGAGCCCAAGTTTTGGTTCAGCATTATTATGGCTAAGGGAGATAATCCTTATCAGAAGATACTTAAAGGCTACATAAAACAAACAAACAAACAAACAAACAAACAACTGTTCTTTTAAATAGAAAGAGTATAAGGCACAGGGTTGTGAATTAGAGAACACCAAGCAGGCAAGGCCCCTTAACTAAACAGGACTGATGCAGATGTGAACTCACAGAAACCGAGGTAGCATGCAGAAACAGGGCCTGGGTGGGTTTGCACCAGTTAGGGTCCTCATCTCTAACCCGGAAGCTATCCCCAATTGATAACCATCTCCAAATGAAAATTTAGTTCTCTCAAAAGGAGTCTCCCTGGGGAAACAGCCTCCTCTTACAGGCAGGCTGCATGTCTATAGTGGAAGGCCAACAGAAAATCATCTCAGCAGTGGATTTGGAAGTTCCTTGTCTCGTAATGTCATGCCAAGGATTTTCCTGTTTTTACATTATATTGTCTTTTTGGCTTTATTTGATTGGTATATTTTTTCTTCTCTCCTTTTATTCCACAGGTTCTTTGAATACATATTATGGTTTGCAGTTTTGTGGGTTTTGTGGATTTCTGACTCTGTCTCTGGTGCTTTCTCTTTGGGCTCTTTCCCTTCCGTTTGTTTGTTTTGTCTTATTCTGATGTGCTAGCTTTGCCTTATTTTATTATACTTTATCTTGTTATTATCCCTAAGAATCCTGTAGATTTCTCATGAAGAGACATAAAGGATGGCTCTGGATGGGAGGTGAGGTGAGGTGAGGGAGAAATGGGGATGTAAAGGAAGGAGAAACCATAACAGGATATCTCGTGTGAGGAAAAAACCCATTTTCAATAGAAGGGGAAAATGTAATGTCCTCTTTATTCATAGCCCCAAGTCTGTATATAGCATACCCAATCCCTTGTCGGCGTACTGGAAGGATGTGACTGTTTACACTATAATTGCCTGTGGTTTTGCTGAGGGGAAGTTACACAATGCAGTTTTTTTTTTTTTAATGCTGATCCTTTAAGACATTTCTCTGTTGTTACAATGATACAAAAAATAAACGAATGACCTAAAACACCACTTAAAAACTGGACGTTCTGGTTTTTGAGAGACTACAAGTTTCTGAACTATTTTCTGTCCTTCGTCTGTATGAAAGAATAAATGTACTTTGGATTGGCAGCTGTCCAGACTTTAGGACCAGACAAAGAAGGCAATGTCTTTCTCGCTTGACTTTAATCCAAAAGGTGGCTATGCCTTTGTCTAAAACAGGAAGACGACTATTCTCTGTTATTTGGTATGGGGATATATTTAGGGAAGAATCTATTTTAAAATATTCATATTTATTACGAGATAAAGATAGAGAAAATGCTCTATTCCAATGCCCTCAGCTTTATCATCCCAGAAAACATGGGGGTTAGACTTTGAGTTGGTCCCATGTAACTGCACAAGTCCTCCAAGAAGTTCTTACACACTACCCCTAAGCTTTCCTCTTGGAACTCTTTCTGGGTTATTAGAAGTGTCTAAGAAACATGTGTATGTCATAAACTAGGTAGCTGACAACGCTGTGTATCTAACTGTAGATAACTGTGTGGGGCTGCCTATTCACTGTATATTAGCCAAATATCTGAAGGCCCAAAATGCAGAATTATTATGGCTTCCTGGAAGTTCTTTTATTCATGAAATCTGACTGGCTCTGGTAGTTTGTGCTATGCTGTGTTGTGAGATTTACAAGCAGTGTTAAGAATATTTTCAGATCGAAATGAGAAGATTATGCCTTAGCTCAATATCTGAGCAGCGCATCACACTGGCCATTACTAAAACTGAGGTCCAGATAATAGCTCTGACATTTTCCAGTGTGTTTCTAAGAGAAAAAAGCTCTAAGTGTGAGCATTGTTGTTGGTCACTAGGATTGCAAAGGATGGTTTGGACAGCAAGAAATTAATGTTGTTGTCTATTTTCATTAGCAACAGTTGGTATATCAGTTGTCATTAATAGCTTAGTTAGTTGTTTAATCAATTAAATGTCATTGATTGCCAATTTCACAATTTTTCATTTAACCACTCCATTTAACAATCTCCATTTTTCATTTAACCACTGTAAAAATAAAGCCTTACTCATTTAAATCTCATTATTTTCATGCCCTCAATTAACTTATCCACGGGTTTGTCATGCTGACAATTGTTACAACTCATGGGGAAAAAAAATCTCTAATTTTCCAACTGCTATTTATTAAAATAGCTGCATCTTTCCAGGTACCCTTAAGGCTTGACTCTAAGGTAGTTCCTGGAGGTGCTTGTTCCCTTTCATTGACCTTTTTTAAAAATTATTCTTCTGGAAGTATAGGTGCTATATTTGGCTGTGAAAGGCTTTATAGTTGCTTTGGTAACAGAATAAATATGGTTCAACTTACTGGGAATGCTTCCTTCTTCACAGAAGCTCTATCTAATGTGTTAGCATATAGAATGGGCCCTCCACAGTCATCAGTCTTAGAAGACAGAGCTAGGAAGCACAGATGTGACAACTTTTTTATTATAATTATTAGTGTGTGGGGGGGTAGTGGGTGGATGTGGGCAGAAGTGGGCACACATGAGCCAAACATGAGATCCACATATTTAATCACAGCTCTTTTCAAAATATGTGATGGCTTCATATCATCTTCATATATATGTTTATGTGTGTATGTGTATTGTGTATATATGTATATGTGTATATATGTAAATAAGTATATAAGTATTTATACATATATGTATATATATGTATATACATATATACATATATGTGTATGTATGTATGTATGTACACATATACATACACACACATACACATATATATATATTATATATATATATAATCAGTAGCTATGGAGCAAAGGGAGTCACATGAGGCACACTGTCTAGAAAATAAGAAATATCCTATAGCCAAGCATATAAATGCATACATGGAGAGAAGTTATAGGTAGAAAAAAATAAGAATTTTATCATCTTGACCTAAGAAAAATAAAGTGCATGATTTCCCATGATGAAGATGAAGAGAATCCAGCTGTTACTGGAAATAAGAAAATATATCATCTGGATTTCATTTTCTGTTGGCTTCTAGATTCTTGGTTTAGCAATCTGCAGATGAGGTTCATGGAAGACCCAGATGGGAAAAGGAAGTTTACCCAGTATGCATCTATGCAGTTTTGGAAGCACAAGGAGGGACCGAGAGTGAAGAATTATCTCACGGTATGAACTCCACAGGCCCAGTTGAGGATGACATGAGCTAAGACAGAAGAGTCTGCGAACCTCTGTGGCAAGATACCTGTGACCTTTAGAAATAGGCTATCAAAACAGACAATCCTGCTTTAAAACCACACCAGCCTTACAAGTTGCCTCCACACTGTGGTCTTCCTGGAGACCCCACGATCATGTATCCCGTTGTGTAGCAGCACATTTGGAACAAGGCAGTTATGATACCCTCTTGTTCAGTGCTCTGTATGCCCAAACCTGCCCAAACTGGCCCAAACCTGCCCAAACCCGCCCAAGCTGCTTTGTTTATTCCCCTCCTCCCCTTAGTTTGATCAAAAGTCTCTCTGGCTCTGAAAGAACAGGAGTAGTGAAGGAAATAAATGGAGTCTCAAGAGCTGGAGAGAAAAGGGAGGAGATTAAATTTAGTGCCATTTAGAGGCAATTGTGTGCCCATTGGTCACATACACATGGAAAAAGTAACCCAAGAAGGAAAGGCACTGTGCATACCCACCATGTCTTGTTCCTTTCCAAGGGAGAGAACTTTGGAGAGGACGGGGAAAATGACATTTCTTATTTTTCCAGGAAGGCAGAGTACCAAAACCAACAGTACCAAACAGTCTTCAGGCAAGACAGAAAGGCAAAGTCTAGAGAATGAATCCTCCAAAAGGAATCTTAGCCCAAAGGTGCTTACTTGAGCCAAGAGACAGAACACGGCCTCAGAGGAACATCTTTAATGATAACCCATGTGGGGTGCCAAACTCGATACTTCTAAATAGGATTCCAGCTTATTGATCCTTAGTATGATTAATAAAATAATTTTGAAAATAAACTCAGAAAGGAACTTGAGGATTGATTTATAAGAGTTTGAGGCAAAACAACTGTTCTAATAGAGTCGTGGCTACAAAGAGCGCCGGCCATGTCTTTTGAGGTGTGTCCAAGAAAGCCAGAATGTTCAGGACGGAGCTAAGCAAGCAGCTGCCTGCGGAAGGGGTGGGCCCCATCAGAGAAGGTTCACAGTGTTGGTTAAAGCATGCTTAGGTGTTTGGCTGGTACCAAAACAATAGACAGAGTAAGAGAAAGGAAAAGTTACATGTATTTAGTTAGAACTCAGAAAAGAGGACATCTTAGGAGGCTCAGAGGAGCTATAGTAAATGTATTCTGGGAAGAGAATCTGAGGAGGGTGAATTCATTATCTCACTAAAGGGAAATTTCTGAGGGAAGGCCTCCTAGACAGTTGGTTGACAGGCCTGTTTGGATTAATTCTTAAGGGAGAGGACAATAGTATCGCTTTAAAATTTTTATGTTATGCCACCTAGGGCCAGAAGTAGAACTCAGATTCCATTCTCTTGAGAAAGAGGAAGCAACTTCTCTTCCCTCAGTGGGCTTCAGTCAAGCTGTGATACTTTGCACAAGGTGTTTTAAATACTGAGAAGGGGACTAAGTGTTCCTTCGCTTGTTCGTGTTACACCGGAAACCAGAGGTGGGGCCCGAGGATGAATATGAGGATGCGGTACAACTTCAGCGGCCGCTAAGTCTGTGACTGGCTGTCTAGCGACCTGGCAATATCAGTGCCTTTGTACATTCTATGTATAATGGACTCCGGAGCTGGCTCCAGCCCAAGATACTGTAATTAGTGGTGGAGGGCAAATTCTTTTTTTTTTTTTTTTTTCAGGTTTAAAATTTTTTTTTTATTATTCGATATAATTTATTTACATTTCAAATGATTTCCCCTTTTCTAGCCCCCCCACTCCCCGAAAGTCCCGCAAGCCCCCTTCTCTTCCCCTGTCCTCCCACCCACCCCTTCCCACTTCCCCGTTCTGGTTTTGCTGAATACTGTTTCACTGAGTCTTTCCAGAACCAGGGGCCACTCCTCCTTTCTTCTTGTACCTCATTTGATGTGTGGATTATGTTTTGGGTATTCCAGTTTTCTAGGTTAATATCCACTTATTAGTGAGTGCATACCATGATTCACCTTTTGAGTCTGGGTTACCTCACTTAGTATGATATTCTCTAGCTCCATCCATTTGCCTAAGAATTTCATGAATTCATTGTTTCTAATGGCTGAATAGTACTCCATTGTGTAGATATACCACATTTTTTGCATCCACTCTTCTGTTGAGGGATACCTGGGTTCTTTCCAGCATCTGGCAATTACAAATAGGGCTGCTATGAACATAGTAGAACATGTATCCTTATTACATGGTGGGGAGTCTTCTGGGTATATGCCCAGGAGTGGTATAGCAGGATCTTCTGGAAGTAAGGTGCCCAGTTTTCGGAGGAACCGCCAGACTGATTTCCAGAGTGGTTGTACCAATTTGCAACCCCACCAGCAGTGGAGGAGTGTTCCTCTTTCTCCACACCCTCTCCAACACCTGCTGTCTCCTGAATTTTTAATCTTAGCCATTCTGACTGGTGTAAGATGAAATCTTAGGGTTGTTTTGATTTGCATTTCCCTAATGACTAATGAAGTTGAGCATTTTTTAAGATGCTTCTCCGCCATCCGAAGTTCTTCAGGTGAGAATTCTTTGTTTAACTCTGTACCCCATTTTTTAATAGGGTTGTTTGGCTTTCTGGAGTCTAACTTCTTGAGTTCTTTATATCTTGGGGTGACTCTTACCAAACATGTGAAAGATCTGTATGACAAGAACTTCAAGACTCTGAAGAAGGAAATGGAAGAAGACCTCAAAAAATGGGAAAACCTCCCATGCTCATGGATCGGTAGAATCAATATAGTTAAAATGGCCATTTTGCCTAAAGCACTATACAGATTCAATGCAATACCCATCAAAATCCCAACTCAATTCTTCACAGAGTTAGAAAGAGCAATTATCAAATTCATCTGGAACAACAAAAAACCCAGGATAGCTAAAACTATTCTCAGCAACAAAAGGAAATCTGGGGGAATCAGTATCCCTGACCTCAAGCAATACTACAGAGCAATAGTGTTAAAAACTGCATGGTATTGGTACAGTGACAGGCAGGAGGATCAATGGAACAGGATTGAAGATCCAGAAATGAACCCACACACCTATGGCCACTTGATCCTCGACAAAGAGGCTGAAAACATCCAATGGAAAAAAGATAGCCTTTTCAACAAATGGTGCTGGTTCAACTGGAGGTCAGCATGCAGAAGAATGCGAATTGATCCATCCTTGTCTCCTTGTACTAAGCTCAAATCCAAATGGATCAAGGACCTCCACATAAAGCCAGACACTCTGAAGCTAATAGAAAAAAAACTGGGGAAGACCCTTGAGGACATCGGTACAGGGAGAAAGTTTCTGAACAGAACACCAATAGCGTATGCTCTAAGAGCAAGAATTGACAAATGGGACCTCATAAAATTACAAAGTTTCTGTAAGGCAAATTCTTATGCAGCCTCTGAAGTGTCGGTTTGGATGTTCTTCCAGATGTCTTTCTGGATATCACGTATCACATGGATCTATTAAAATCATTGTTTTAGTTGCGCTATTTCCTTTTGGTTTTTTTCTGTAATACTTTCTCCATTTATCCTTATTGCTCCTAAACATCATTTACTTACCCACCAGGACTCACACAATCCCTCCCTTTTTAAATTGGAAGTATTTTATCTTTTTATAGTTGACTTTAATTTCTTTGCATTTGTTGTAGCTACTGTGTTATTAGAGTCCATTCTCATGACGGTTAGGAAGACAATTTAGCTTCGCTAAATAATGTTAAATATGTGTATAGTCTCTACCATGACCTTTCATTCCTAATTAAATACACATGAGAAATTCAGCTCCTATGTCAATAAACCCTCAAAAATATATTAAAATGAAATTGGATTACGAAGACAAAGCATTCATAAACAACCTAAGCAATCATCTGCCAGCCGACAGGTAGGTAAACAGGTAGGAACATTTCCCCAGTGGATGGTATTTTACATGGGACAGGACCTACATGCAACACAAATGTAGTTTAGGAATAAATGTTGAGTGAATGTGTGAAAACCAAGAAGACAATACAAGTTTTCTCCATCAAGCTAAGGACAAGAATGGTTGAATAGCATAGCTGTTTGCCCTTGAACAGTTGTAGTTTATATACACACCTATATGAGCCGGAAGAGAGAAGGAAGTCATGGACATGCAGGTCAGGAAACCTATTCCTTCCAAGAGAAAATGAAGTGGGAGCCTCAGAAAACAGCAAACAAATAGGCAGGGAATTTGTTACTCTACCAATTGATGGGCTTGTGGATGTTCATTTACATACACCCACGTATGTGTATACACTGATATGCACACGTGCACACACACAGATGTATACACATATAAAAATATATGTACATATATATGTGTTTGTTTAATTAGCTGTGTTATTAAATTTTTGATATTAATTATATATTATATCTATCAAGCTTTTATATATAAATTACAGAAAGGACAGCTGACCTGGAATGTTGAGACTGTCAAGCGTGCCTAAAATGTTTCTTACAGGAAAGCGATATAGAGGCATTCCTCTCTCAGAGAAGCGCCTCTTGAGTCCTGAGTGGGAATGCTCAATAGCCTGTGTGAGAAGAAGTATCAGGATGAAGGATAAACGTAAAACCAGGAGATGGAAGTGTGCGGCTGGAGGAGGAAGGGAATCCTGATTGGCCTGAACATGAACTCAGTGATGTTTACCAAGGCTCAGTTGTGCCAGCTCCATTCTGGGCCTCTGTGGTCCTTACAGTGATCACTGTGTTGGGGTCTTGCAGGGAGGGCAAGAGAGCAAGCATAGTTCTGGGTCCAGCTTGGGTAAGTGGGAATTTACTTCCAAACAGCAGGATGGGAGTGAATGGTAGAAATGATGAGGGGGAACCAAGGTGTCTGTATCACAAAGAACCTGGCCTGGGGAAAACAAAACGAGGAAAATAAACATTCTCTTTATTCAATAAGAATACTCACTATGTCGCAAAAGCTGCGTGAACTTCAAGATAAGGAAACTTAGGCTATCCAGTAAAAATATTTTCGATAAAAAGCAGGGCCAATGGGAAAAATAAAATATAGAGAAGAAAGCCCTTACATCATGATAAACAATACATTTAAAAGTTCAAACTTACCGATAAAACACACACACACACACACACACACACACATTTACTACTAAGATGTCATGTAGGCCTGAATTCTAGCTGCCTCTTTGAGTTGCAGTTCCGTGTAAACACCCGTGCTGTTGTTGGGGTGCATCCTCAAAACTCATGCAGAAACTCACACGCAACTTGCTAGCATCAGGAAATGAACCTTAAGAAATATAAAGGAGAAGGCCCCACCCTTAGGAATGCATTTATGTTGCTATTCTGAGAGTTTATTGCTTATAACTTCTGATGAATTTTGTCCTTTCTAGTCCCTTGCCAGACACATGCCATATTCTTGGACTTCCCAGTTTCTGAAAGAATAAGTCAATCAAAACAAACAACCTTCTATTGTTCACCATTTACTCAGTCTGTGGTATTCTGTAACAGCAGTAGAAAATGGATTAAGAGATCTGGGGAGGCTTGTAATGTGTCAGCTGCACGACCATGAGGCTCTGAGTTTGATGGACAGAGCACGACCCTGAGGCTCTGAGCTTGATCTACAGAATTCACATAAAAAGATGAACACACAGGCATACGCTGGCAATCTGAGCAATGGTGGTGGGGTAAGCAGGTGCAAGGTCCTTAGCAGTCATCAGCCAGCCTGCTTCACAGAGTCAGCAAGTCTCGGATTCCAGAAAGAAACCCTATCTCAAGAAGCAAGGGGTCACCACAGCAGTGAGTGGTTCGGTCAGTGCACTTACGGGCCTTTCAGAGCACATGAGTTTGGTTCCTAGAACTCACATTGGGTGGGTCACAACTGTCCTTAACACCAGCTCGAAGGGATCTGATCTCTAATGACACCCACATATAGCATACTTGTACATACCTGAGAATACTAAAAATGAATTCCCAGAAAGAAAGCAAGATGGATGGTTACCTTCAGGAACAACATCTGATATTAGCCCCTGGCTTCTACGTGCACACACGCCCTTACACACATGTACAGTCCCCACAACACTCTCCACAACACACATCAGACACACCAGACAGAATGGATGAAGAAATTATGGGGTTTGTTCTTCCCACTCCGCTAATCTTTTATCTATTTAATTCGCAAGCTGTTCTCAGCACTGAGACAAAGAGGGTGGAGCCAAGTCTTTATTTACATAATGTGGGAAAATGAATATTGATCTAGAGCACACCTGGGTGGGTGGGTGGGCAGAGTATGCCTCCCTCATGTGAAGGACAGTTGGGTGTGGGCAAGCAAGAGGTAGCCCGCTGCTCTCTGCTGGCCTAAGGTTAGGTGTAGATTCACAAAGACACAGTCGTCTATGGGTGCCAGGGGAGCCCATATCTGCATGCTCTGCTAACCAGCCTTTGTATACCATTCATTGCTTGCTTCAACCACAGAGACCCAACGTCCTTTCCCCTTTCTCTGTCACTTCTGTAAACGTTTTTTGTTCTGTGTCAGAGAGACTATGGCAACTGGAATTTAAAGCCGCCTCTTTATTTCTTGCATTTCATATATGTTTGGAATGTGCACGTTAACGAACTTCTGTTTACTTTTCTCTCCTTACTTCATCTTTTGTGATAGGTACCCTTTCCCATTACAAACCCATGAGAGTTATTAACATTCCCCGTGCGAGTACTTGCTTCCGTCTATTCCGTGCCAAGGTTCACAAGGCGACAATGGATGAGTTCAGAAGCACGTAAATCAGACTGGTCCTTCTTGTTATCTGTCTAAGCAGCAAGCTTCTTTCCACAAGCTGACTGTGTGTGCTGTGAGACACACACTTAGTGTGGACCTAGTGTGTTTATGGAGTGAAGAAGGACTAGTTTCTTAATCGTTGCCAGTTCTTATGTGAAGTAAGGTCCTCTTTGTGCTTTAATTCTGCCTCTCAGGGGTTCTCCCTGGAGAGCTGTCTAGAGCTGCTCTTTCCCCAAACCTGCTATCCTGCACAGATGCCTCCTGGACCCAAGGGCTGACCTTTTGGTAGAGCTGAAGAAATAATGATTAGGAGGCTGTCAGACATTGCCTGTTGCTACTCCCCATCATGGATGTACAGACTTGATTCATCTCCTCTAACACATGCTCCAGGAGCCTATGCTATTGGTCCAGCCAACGCCCACGAGGCGAGAAGAGTCACCTGGATGTTCTACAGCTGCTTCCCTTCTGTGCCGACTCTGGGACGCAGCTCCAGTTAGCTTAACCTAAGATTTTTTCTGAGTCCAGATTGTCATCCACTTCCTTTCCCCTTGGCATTTCTAGGCTCGGCGATGACCTTGGATATTTATTTACCATCTTCTGAGAAGTTAGAACTCCACCTTCCTCTTTATGCTCTGCACACGGTGGGTGCTTAGGCTGGCTGTGAACTGACCCAACTGACTCACTGCCAAGCTCGTTATGCGGAACAAGGGTGTTTCACTATGAAAAACACGTTTGCAAAATGCAAACATAAAAATATAATGTTCTAGAATAACTAAGTATACTTAACACACAATAAACACATATTGCATGCCCAGGAAATAAAAAGGAATTGGGTAACCAGTGAGGTTAGGTTATATGACTCTTTTATAGAATTATTTCTTAGTACTATGGATTTAATGTTCTTTTTCAAAGGAAGAAAAGATTATTGGAGGTCAGTTGTGACCAAATCTTTTAATACATTTCACTGTTGCTTGAGATTTCTCACGTGAAAAATGTTTTAATGTCTTAATTTGGACCCGTTTGTGAGTTTTTCAAAGTTGATTGATTGCAGAAGTTTCCGTTGTGTGACAAAATTTTCTTATCCTGTTTTAACAAAAATTGACATGCCTCAGCCAGTGAGGTGACTCGGAGGGTACAGGTACAGGCTGCCAGGCCCGATGGCTAGAGTTCGACCCCTGGCATTCACATTTTGGAAGCAGAAAACTGACTTCTACCAGCTGTCCCATGAACTGCCCCAGACACACGGTAAATATAAGAAGTTCCTTCAGAAAGCATTTCACCACTTTATGTTGATATTCATAAACATAATTCAGAAACAGTGAAGTGCTATTTGCAGACTCCATTACTCCATTTTCCCTCCTTGTAAGGACAGAATAAATTTCCTTCAAGCTCACAAACAACATACACTGCATTACTTGCAAATGATAAGCAAGATTTGATACATGAGCACCCGATACTTTAAATTTGTGTGTATAGCGTCTGTTAACCATCAGAAATATTTGTAGTCTGTGAACTCACCAAAAAACCTCACGAAAAGTACCTAATTTATTTTTCCGAGTTTAAATAACCCAGTATCCAAACACTTTTAGTAGAGTTTTGAACTTTAGCCTTAAAGTCACCAGGCATTCATCAACCACATGGCGATAATTAATGTAAGCCTAAAGTTTTCATTCCTGACTGCAACTTAGCATTGGCATTTTCGAATGCTGACATGACAAAGGTCCCCATGCAGTTTGGGTTTCTATAACTTGTAGAAGCCTGTTGGAAAGGTGATCCGAACTGTTCAGAACCACCATTCAGAGAGAGTGATGGAATGATGGATGTACAGGTTCTGTAGCATTTAATCCATCGTAGCACCTAGAAGTACTGTGAATGAGACATGTTCCCCTGAGGCACGTGTACTTGAACTCTTGGCCCTCAGTTGGGTGATGTTCGGGAAAGTTATGAAGCCTTTAGGAGCTACAGCCTCAGTCGAGGAAGTGTGTATGCCACTGGGGACAGGCTTGGAGAGCTTCTCCCCAAACCTGTTCACTGTGTGTGGATGAGAGACATGATCAGACAGCTTCTGGCTACCATATTGCAATGGCGGAGGAAACACCGTTTTGTCCCGGGTGCCCATTTTAGTTGCTGTTTGCCTCTGGCCTAAATTCCTGAAGGATAGGACAGCTTTGACTTTTTGTCCTCTCCCCCAAAATGCCGTTACTATTATGGCGCTGGCTCCTGTAAACTTGCTTTTTCTCTTTGGTCAGGGGAAGTGAGCTCATACACCTGGGGGTGAGGTCGTTTCTCATATACCTGTAAATTCTGCAGGAATGAAGCAATTGTGATGTTCGCCTTTAAAACCCCTTCTTTCAGCTGCTTCAGAGAATCACATCTCTGATTTGGCATGGAGACTGCAGCCAAATGGAGTGAAGAAGGACTAGTTTTTTTAATTGTACCTTAATAAAATTGTCTAATCAAACACTGAGTCAAGTGTGTAGGACTTTCCCAGGGTTTCTTGAACTCCTAAACAATGCCATGCCAAGCTGTCCCACCTTGATGGGTGCTGAATCCCTTTGGGATCATAAGCCAAAATAAATTCTGTCTCCCCTACTTTACTTTTGGTCATAGTATGTTACCATAGTAACAGAAAACTAAGCAACACACCATCCTTAGAAAGAGATATTATTATACTCCTCATCTAACAGAAGAAATAATTGAAGCCATGTTACTCGAACTGTTTCATGATCTCTGTACGCCTTTAGGTTTCAATTGCCATTTTGTGTTTAATTTTTATCTGTTGTGTTGTGTTATTCTTACTATCCTTTTTTTTTTGAGAGTGTAAACTGCCCTCCCCATCAACAGCAACAGTTGTCCCCAATGCTTCCCAGTGGGAAACTTAGAAATGTCTTTATTTCTTGGCTGGGGGATCAGATAAATGAGACTGAGACAACTGAACACATTTTGCTGTCTTCTCTGCAGATGAGATCATCTCAGTCTGACTGAGGCTCTGTATTAAAATACTATAACTCAGATTTCTTATAGTTTTTTTTTTCCAGTTCTGAAACTGGAGGCCTATATTAAAGAGTCAGCAGAGTGTCTCCTAGATGAAGACCTCCATTAAAGAGTCAGCAGATTCTCTCGCAGATGGAGGCCTACTTTTATGGCCAAGGACATGGTATCCCTCCGCTTAGAAAGATGGAATGGCTCTCTAACATTTCTTTGTCAAAGGCACGAATATAATCTTGGAGTGCTACATCCATATGGTTTACTCTTAAGAGCCTGCTGACTCTTCTACCGGCCTCCCCAGCTCTGACCTCACAGGCAAGCACCTCTGTACCCAGGGGATAAGAAGAAATAAAGTTGAATAACAACTGATGAAAAGAAGGCTGACTTGTTATTCAATGTTTCATACTTTCCTTACTCTTCATTTCTTTTTTTTTTCTTTGAAACATTCTAAATGTAAACTTTTTACGACTTTTTTTTTTTTGAGCTGCTAAATACATCAGGCATCCAGATCCACATAAATAACAAACATTATTTTAAGGAGAATGGAATGACCTTGGTTGAGAAAACCTGATGGGGCTGGGACATGGCTCCGTGGGCGAATCACACGAGGATGAAGACGTCAGATCGGTCATCCACATTAAACCTGGGTATAGACGTGATTGTCTGTAAGCCCAGGTCTGGGGGAGGTGGAAGATAGGTGAGACACAGAAATGTAGATGCTTGGAGTCACTGGTCTAGCTATGTGAGCTTAAATGGGTGAGCTTTAGGTTAAATGAGAGAATCTGTATTAAAAAGTTAGATAAAATATGGTAGAGGAAGACACTAAATGCATGCACACAAATATACATACACACAGACAGACACATAGACAGAGAGAGACAGAGAGAGAGAGACAGAGTGAGAGACAGAGTGAGAGACAGAGAGAGACAGAGAGAGAGAGAGAGAGAGAGAGAGAGAGAGAATTTCCCTTCGTTTCTCATACCGTGCTTTGGCATTGGGGGAGCAAAGGATCCCATCTCCAGCCAGTTTTACTTTTTGCCTTCCAGTTCAGTTGGGCATTTCCCACTTTCCTTGCACAGCTTGGCTCCCTTTTATTGGGAAGTCAATTTGAAGTTTCCATCTGCTTCCTTTATTGACTTAACCAACCCCACGAAGGGCTGTCCCTTTACCTCGCCAAGAGCCATGTGCCGATGTAAACCTTGTGTTAATTATTCCTTTGTCTTTATTTTTTTTTTCAACAAAAAAGTCATCTCTCCGTGAATGGTTGTTCTCTCTCTCTCTCTCTCTCTCTCTCTCTCTCTCTCTCTCTCACTCTCTGTATGTGTGTGTGTGTGTGTCAAAGTACACATTCTTCAGTTCATCCTTTGTGACATGAATTTAAAATCTCCCATTCCTCACTCTGTGTTTCACTTCCTTGATGCTGGTTTGAAAATTTCTCTGTATTTACAAGTTATTTTAGAAGTGTTAATGTGCAAATTTCAATGAACGAGTCTCAACTTAAATCACGCATTTACTTTATTTTTGAACAGAGGACTCTTAGACTGCTTCATCCCCGTGGCCTCTTTTAAAAATTTAATACTATTTTTAGCCAACATTTTAGTTCTGTCTTATTTTTATAATGATAGAAAATGGACATTGTTGGGTTTTGCTATTTCATGTCACCAGTGACTTTTTGGGTTTATCTGCAAGCTTATAGATTTTTATTTTTTTAACTTACCATTACTCTTTCTGGTTTCAGATATTCCTTTGGAGAGGTCTTCCTTTCAGAAGAAAGCACTTTAGACATTTTTGTGATGTATATTTTGTTAGTAGCTTGATTTGACTGGGAAATGCCCAGTAGATTAGTGGAGCACATTTCTTGGGTGCATCTTTAGGTGTTCTGGGGGATAGTTGGCTAAGGGTAAAAAACAAGCATGAATGTAGACAACACTGTCCAGGAAGTTTGGGGCCAAGATGGAATAAAAGAGAAGAAAGGAGAGCCAGGTAACATAAAGTATTCTGTTTAGTGGCTACCCTGAGGCAAGCAACTGTTCCAACACACTCCTGTTATCTCCTTCACCAGAGCCAAGCAATGTCTTTCCTCCTTTGAAATTGTGAAGACCTTTGTTACAGTGATAAAAATTCCACAAGAGTTTTTTTAATGACAGTATGTTGTTAGTTAATTCTGATTTTTCTTGCAATGTCTTTGTTCATTTTTATACCCTTGGTTTACTCAGTTTCTTTTTGTACTTTCAAGATACAAGGCAGTCTTTTTGAGACTTCTACTCTTGCTTCAGAAAGAGCAGTTGTTGATCTTTGGGAGGATTTATTCTATTTCATGTTTAGACTAATTTTGGCTCTTCTATTTTTGATGTTTTTGTTTGGTTTACTATATTATCTATAGGTATAGATTTCTGTCTTTTTTTTTCTTTTGCCTTTTCATAAACTAAAGACATGACTGCTCCAAGGTATGGTTAAGGGGAAGGTTCTTATCACAGATACGAGAGAAAGTGCAGGCAGGGGTATCTTGAAGAGTCCAGAGCAGAGAAATAAAGTAGTAGACTGGACCTGGTCAGCAGATTGGCCCTGATCATGAGAGGAGAGAGTTCAGGGAAGAGCTAGAGAGGAGGACAAAGAGGAGGACCAAGTGAGAGGGACAAAAAGGGAGCTTAGCCAACTGTCAGGGTTAGAAGGACAACCTGACAGGGTTAGAAGCCCAGGAGCTGAAGACAGTTAGGATAAGGGG
This sequence comes from Apodemus sylvaticus, assembly GCF_947179515.1. Taxonomy (NCBI): domain Eukaryota; kingdom Metazoa; phylum Chordata; class Mammalia; order Rodentia; family Muridae; genus Apodemus; species Apodemus sylvaticus. Next base: position 20,153,330 of record NC_067494.1, on the reverse strand, counting down.
CAGGGTGAGTAAAGCCAGATGGACACTGAAATGTGTAACACATAGTTGTGATACTAAGAGAACAATGAGGTCAGCATGAGCTCCAGTATGCTAATATTCACAGCAGGCAGCCATTTGTCCCTTCTGCCAGTGATGAGGGAAATGGAGACCCCTTTGGTGGATGGGAACCAGCTTCAGGAGTTCCTTAGGAATGCTAGCGTTTGTCTAACCACCAGAACTTGAGGAAGCGAGGTTTCCTTTGGCTCTGACAACCTTATCTAATATTCCTTGGATTCACTCAAAATGACTGTTGATGTCTTCTGCTAATTTCAAAAATCTCCCAGCCATTATCTCTAAAAGAAAAAAAAAGTTCTCAGTGGCTAGAGATGTAATTCAGTGGGAGAATGCATACTTGGCATACATGAGACCCTTTGTCCAACCAACTAACTAGCCAGCCAGCCAGCCAGCCAACCAACCAACCAGCCAACCAACCAACCAGCCAGCCAGCCAGCCAGCCAGCCAGCCAGCCAACCAGTCATTCTCATTTCATGTCTCAATAATTCAACCTATCTTTTTAAATTTTGCCTCATGACCCTTCTGTGTTCATTTAATCTTCCTTAAAAAATGAAAAAAACCAAAAAATTGTTTTATGTATATGTCTCTGTTTTATGTATGTATGCCTAAATGTTTATCCATGCACTATATGCATACAGTACCATCAGGGGCCAGAAGAGGATTTTGAAACCCCTCAACTGGAGGGTTGTAAGCCACCATACGGGTCTTTAGAATTGAACCTGAGTTTTCTGGAATGCACCCGGTGCTCTTAACCACTAAGCCATACGCAAAAGCTAATCTCATCAATCAGTTAAGAGGATGCACAGAATTCTGTTTATGTTATATTTGTTCTCAAAACTTCCAAAGAATATTTCTATGAGTGGGTTCTCAGGTGTGTTAAGTGAAGGGAAGAATTATTTTTCTAACACAGTTTCCCTAAACGGCACTGAACTCATAGTGAAATCCTCATCATGTTGGTGGGTTCAGTTCCTACATTTTGTTCCTTAAATCTTTGTGTCAGTGACTCTTAGAGTGAAAGTCAAAACAAACAAAATGCATTAGGTTGTAGATGTTAGTTCCCCATGGATAGTAATTCTCTTCTGTATGCTAACTCCTTACTTCGTGAGAAAAGTCCTCTCAAGTTCTCAGGTCCATTGTTAATGTAACTATGTCTGAGTTAGTAAGAATAAACAATGAGAATACCCCATGCTTACAAAAGTCAAATTATTATTCTCCTTAGAAAGGCTCTAATAAAGTTTGGGTTTTAAAAAAATATATATGTATATATGTATATATGTATATATATATGTATATATGTATATGTATACATATATATTTAATATATAATTGGGTATATATATGTGTATGTATATGTATATATATATATATATATATATATATATATATATATATTTCTCACAATTTTCTTCAAAAAGAAGGTCATAGACCTCAGCACAGCAGAGCATCTGTGTCCTTCATCATGAGTCAGGTGTTACCCCAGGGTGGATGTTGCTACTGTGGGTCACAGGGCTAAGTGATTTGGGAACACCAATTAAGTAACTGGATACTACCTGTGGCATAAGGTCTTACTTCAGCATTCAGAGTCATCTTTTAAAGTCTTCAGTTCTGAGTGGAACTCCCACAGATGTCCTGTGGATTAACCTTCTAATTTTATAAAGGTAAAAACTAAGATGTAGAGAAGTTAAATGGTTAGTCAAAAACAAACAAACAAACAAACAAAAAGCCCTATACAGTCATTAAAATGTACAGCTCATGTGTATTGATTGTTTCTTTGTGTAAACCTATAACTTAAAATATGTGGACTGTGAGTAGAAACATGTTTATTCCTTTCTTTTTCTTGTATTGAATATAGGTTCTCACCTCATACATTATGTGCTGATGACAATTTCCACTCCCTCCACTTCTCCCCGTTTCCTCCCCAACTCAATCCCCCTCTACATCACTCCCCTTCTGTCTCTTTTTACCTTGTTATCCAAAAGATAACAGCCACAATTGACAAAATAAAACAAGATGAAACAAAAACCTATTGTATTGAGAGCCTGGATAAGAAGGGACAGAGTCCAAGAGCAAACACAAGAATCAGAGACCCACTTGCTCTTACACCCAGAAAAACACTCAGCTAATCGTTGCCATGTAGCCACAGAGGACCTGGTGTAGACCTACACAGGGCCTGTGCCTGCTGCCTCAGTCTCTGCAAGTTCTTGTCATTCTTGCTCAGTTGATTCGGAGGCCTTGTTCTCCTGAGGTCCCCTAACCCCCTCAAGCTGGGTCCAGCATAGCTGCACAAGGGGAAGTGTGACACAGTTCCTGCCCCAGGAACATTATTGATCCCATAACCCCCATGTGTACTGAAGGTTGCTGTTGCCCCAAAAGTTGATCTGTTGTATTGACAGTAGAGTTACTGTCAATTTTTCTTTCTGGGGATTATAACCTCCCCCACCCTGCCATTACTCAGGGGTAATCACGCTATAGTAATTGAAACTGATGCAGTTTTCAGGAATGAGGAATGGGGATGGTCATGAGGCTGTGGAGGATGAGGAACATCCCTCCCACTTGGCTCACTTGGTCATGGGAAAGGATCTAGACAATATAACTGCAAGGGCCGTAAAAGCCTCCATGGTCCTTTTTGGACACGGTTCATTGCCAGCCTTGGCCTTGATTTTGAAATCGGAGGAAGCACATGTACCCTCCGGTTCAATGCATTATCAGCATTGATTAGCCAGGATGAACTTGGAGACATCAAGGAGAGAGAATGGTCTCAGGAAGAGAGGGTATGGATAGAAAAAGTAGGAATTTATAAATAATTTAGGAACAAATAATATTAGAAGGAGAGTATATGTGGCGATGGTCTTGCTAGGATGAAGAAAATTGGAAAATTAAAAGATGATGATGGTGATGATGTAGAAGCATATTAAAAAGCTAGTACTCTGATTTTCTAGTTGATTAAAGAATTGAAGAAACAATGCCTGGAAAGATATTGGAGAGAGCTAACTGTCTTACTGTTTTACTTGCATAAATCCAAAACTTTGTGGGGAATCATTTGAATGTTAGTAGTCTGTCGTTTTCCTGTTCTTACGTGGAAGCAGTTACTAAAGGCTGCTGTCTGCTGTACCGGAAAACTGGAAGAGCTGTGGCCAGCTGCCCGTAAAGAAGAGACTGTGCAAACCTACAAGGAGACGAGCTTTTGCTTTGTGCTTGGTTCTGCTCTAAGGAAACAGGGGGCTGGGACTATTGATCCAGGACTCACAGAGCTTATGCAAATCTAAGAATTCTCAATAATTATTAGCAATGATCAAAGCCTTGATGATGTAGCTTAAGTAAATAAAAGATGGTGTTCCAGCTCTCTCTGGTCATTAAGCTATTAGGTTTAAGCTTACGTCATTATTGAATCAGTGCCATTCCCATTCCCACCTTTCTCAGGACAGTTCTCTCACAGGACCTCACCACCCTCAGTTTCTTACACATTCTACCTCCTCTTCTGAGGAAAGAGATTTGACTGACACATCCCATTTAGAGCTGTGTGTTCTAAGGTCTCTCTCTCCCCCTCCCTCTCCCTCCCTCTCTCTCTCTTTCTTCCCCTCCTTCACTCCCCCTCCCTCTCCCTCTCCCTCTCTCCTTCTCCCTCTCTCTCTTCCTTCCTCCTCCTTCATTCCCCCTCCCTCTCCCTCTCCCACACCCTCTCCCTCTTCCTCTTCCTCTCTCTCTCTCTCTCTCTCTCTCTCTCCCTCTCTCTCTGCCTAATATCTGACTGTAGGTCTCTGCATCTGTTCCCATCTACTGTCAGAGGAAGCTTCTCTGATGATGACTAGATAAGGCACTGTTCTATGAGTTTAGCAGAATATCATAAGGAGTAATTTTATTGATTGTTTTTTCTTTTAAAAAAATACCAGTAGTGTTTGGTTTCACCTTAGGTCTCTTGGCGATCTATTGTCTGGCTCTTGGTCACCCAAGAGTGTCGGGTATGGGTTCTGCATCAGGGAGGAGGCCTAAGTCAAATCAGACATTGGTTGACTACCTCCACATGTTCTATGTCACCATTGCCCCAGAATATTTTGCAGGTAGGACAGATGGGAGTTCAAAAGTTTCGTGGCTAGGTTGCTGTTTGTTTCTCTTTTGATAGCCTGCAGAGTATCTTTCCACACCAACGATGCTAGAGAGTAGATGTGAAGAATCATGTAGGCACCAGCTCAACTTCTCCATATTTAATGAGTTGTATGGGTGTTGCCCTCAGCAATGGGGCCTCCATGCTTGAGAAGATTTTGTCTTAGCAACAGCCTGGGTTGTTTAGGGATCTCCATGGGACCTCTTGGCCAACAACTCAATTGAAATACTCAGTCCTGGTATTAGAAGCTTCATTTGGTGACAAGAGATAGCCAGTTTGGACTTTGTCTCCTCCATTACTAAGAGACTTAAATAGTATTACCTTCAAGTAGAAACATTTTAATTAAAAAAAAAAACCCTACACTTTGGACATTTTTACACTAATAGCGATAATACTCTTGTTAACGAGTAAGGAAGTGATGAACTTGGCCTTCCCTGGAGGCCCATGAGCTGGAGGACAGGGAGCCAACTGTGCCTTCTTACTCCTGGCCTTCCCTAGGAGCACTGCAGGTGTCAGGCTGCCTACCAGGAGTGATTCTCCACCCTCACCACTTATTTAACTGCCATTCTTCCTTCAGATCAAAGCTCAAAACGTCACTGCCTCAAGCTTATTGAACCTCCAAGTTTGGGCAAATGCCTTATTAGGTAACAAGAACACAGTCCCTGACCTTTGGACTGTGAATTGCAAGTACATATATGTTTGTCCTGACTGTGCCTTGATTAAAGCCCTTGTTATTGGCCTGGAAATTCCTTGAGAGCAGGGCTCACGCATATCTTTCCCTGTTGAATTTATCTCAGTGTGTTGCATATTGTGGAGGTGTTTCATTATCTATGACCTGTTTATTGAGTAATGAATTAAGAAACTAGGCTGATAAAAATTAAGCACCCACTCAGGCTTTGTAATAGGCACCATGGCAAGCTTTGATAATGTAAGTGTGTGGTGGAGGGGGGGAATCATGCCTTAGGTTGTTTACCATATGATGGCAACAACAACAACAACAACAACAACAACCGTAGCATAGAGCTGGGGTTTCCACACACAGAGCTGGGGAGTCCTGCAGAGAGAAGCATCTTTCAACTGCCCAGATTACAGAACACCTTTAAGCTGGGTGTGGAAAGAGGTGTTCAAAGCTGGCTTTACAAACTCTTGCAGATCTGTGAGTGTGCACTTACTTGCAATAGGTGAGAGGTAGGATTTGCTTTTCTGGGTCACTGTCCTTGGCTTGCAAATCCCTTTGTGGAGACTTGATTGCAGAATGAATGAGTTCTTTCTGAAGATCAAATTTAAGTGAATTTTTACTTTTAGGTAATCCAATACAATAACTTGGTTTTTAATTAAGTGACTCGGGGGATTATGTAGATTTAGAGAGTTCTCTCTGTTCCTCACGCATACCTCTGCCTAATTCCCAGAATCCTCTGTAAACTCATCTTTTCTGGGGATTAAAACCAATGGTGGGCGAGTGCTCTACCACCAAGCTATACCCCATCCAAGCTCAAGCTTACATTCTGTTTTGTTTTTTTTTTTCATGATTTTAACACCCACTGGTAGCCATGGTCCATTACCGTTTTCTTTTTTCATGCTTTCTCTGAAGAACTCATTTACTATCATTGTTCAGTTTCTTATTTTGAAGTGGATTAGCTTGGATGAATTTTAACAGTAAAGAGCATCCTTTCAGGAAACCCCTCCTCATGGTTTGACTGACACATCCAGGCTTCTATCTCAGTGGCCATGTGTATAGATGGGGCTCTGAGTTCCCCAGCACCGGGCAAAATGTACTTGATGAAATATTTGGATTTGTGTGTGCTACAATAAAGAACTGGACCAGAGACACATCATAGCCACAAAGAGACTGTTTATTAAGGAAAGGAAAAGCCTTCTGAGACAGAAGTAGGCTTGTGAGCAGACAGGAGAGCATGTGTTCAGGCAGTGGGAACAAGCTGTGTGAACTTCTTATAGGGTAATTTATATAGCACACTAACTCTTGAGGTTGTGTAATGTCAGGTTTGAATTGCACCCACCCTATTAGCTCCATGAAGCCCCTGCGAGAAGGGGCTTTGGTCTTTCTGTCAGCTAGGTCTTTTCACATGTTAGTTCTGGTCTGGGCTTCAGGTCCCACTCTCCCATCACAACATCATGTCTTTCCTAGCATCCAGACAGAAAACCCTTCCTTTGTTTTCCCTACGCAATCAAGAACCAAGTTCTAGACTGTCTGACACCAGGCAGGAAGAGCTGCAGTGGGCAAGTGAGCTCCCTGGAGACCACAGCTCGCCATCTTGCCCAGCTGCAGATCAACATGAAGATGAACTTTCATGAATTAGTGCCTTTTAGATGAATTAACGACTTTATAGAATTCCTGGATTGATTCAAATAATTTTTAAGAAGTTTAAGGAGATGGGGTTCTCCATATTCTGAACCCTTTACCTTTCACGGTCTGAGCCTGCAATGTTTCCTGTGGCTGAGTCAGCCTCGCCCTGAGGTCATAGCACAACTAACATCTGCGACCAAAGCCAACTTCTTACTTCATGGCCTCTGTGCGCTTCTTGCTCACCTCATCTTCTTTACTTAAAAGTTGCCTGATTATCCTTCAAGCTCAGTTTAATCGTTTCTTTCTCTATGGAAAGCATCTCTGAACCCTCACCAAAGTGTAAGATGAGGATACTTAATTAGCCACTGGTTTTATAGGTCTGCCCCCATCATCACAGACTTTTTTCTTCTTCTTCTCATTGTTCCATTTAAGGGATTTTAAAGGCATAAGAGCTACGTGCTAGGTAATTCTTTTGAAAAACAAAACATATCAAACCACTGTAAGCTCTCCAGTTGATATCGAAAGTCTAATTAGGAACTAGATAATAATTACTTGGTTTCTCTGACTAGAAAGTTCTCCATTGCGTGTATGGATACAGTTATAATGAAACTTACTTGTTTATGCTGTATAAAATAAATTTTCTACTGATCCTTGATCTGGTCAAGCTATCCTTTGTTAGCTGAAGTACCTTTTGATAAGCTACACTATAAATATTTGTTTGACTCACATGGCCGGCTAGATAGTTGTTTGTTTTAAAGAAATTCTAGATCGGATGCTGGCTCGCTAGTGTCCAATCAAGCTGTGTTCCACCTGACAAACACACAAGCACTGGAAGCATGTTATAGCAGACTTGTCTCTCTCTGTGGTTGTTGATCAGAAAGAATCTTAGGCATAGCATGCAATAGATTTCACTAAAACTGAAGAAACACACACCAGTACTCATAAGGGTAACTCCCCACAAGAGCTGGAGAGGGGTTGGAAACTAGAGTCTGCTCCTACCATGTTATCCCAGAGGGCTGATTTAAGTAAATGAGGCAGATACCCTCCCTTATTTTCTTAAAGAAAAGAGAGCTGCTAGGCCCACAGTTTCATGCACTCTGAGATGCTTCCAGGATCAACCTTGGATTGGGGATCCCTGGGCAGGTGAAAAAGCCTGTAATAGGTGAAGAAATTAAACTTTACCATCGCGTTTCTCTATAGCCTCTTCCAATGTCTTTCTGCATGTAGGGATGCTCCTATGCTTCCGGATCGACATCAAAACAAACAAGTTTATTTGGGTATATAACATATGTCAAGTGGGAGAAAATACAATGAGAAATATCCAAAGTCAGAGCCTGGTATGTACCCTCCACGTTGGTGCTGACACGGATGTCCCGGTCCTGCTTCTCCAGGACTCTCTGGTCTTTGGATCCCAGAACCCCAGATCTGAGCAGCCCCAAGTCAAACACGTTTTCTCCTTATGTTAATCTTCCTTTTCCTAACACTGCCATCTCAATTTCCTTTGGCTTCTCTAATAAATTGCTGCAAATATGGTAGTTTAAAAGGATACCAGTTTATAATCTGATGGTTTTAGAAGTCATATCTGAACTGGGACTTACTGGGGTTAAGCTGTCCCTGGAAAGGTGCTTCCTGGCCTCTTCAGCTCCCAGAGACTGCCTGCATTCCTCTTCTGTGTGGCCTAGCCTTCCAAGTTTAAATTCAGCAGCTACAGGTCCAGGCCTAGTCACATTGTGTTTCCCTGACTGCCTTTTTTGCCTCTTTTACTTTTAAAGGTTAAATTGTGGCTATGCTGGGTCCACTTCAGTGATTAATAATAATATCCTCATCTTAAGGTTCTTTTGCCTTTATTATTTATATAGTTAAATCATTTTTATTAATATATATATATATATATATATATATTTCCCCCCATAACATCTCTCAGATCCTACCTACCTCTCACATCCCTAACCACCCAACTTTATATTTTGTCTCTCCAAGAAAAGCAAAATCAAAACCAAACAAAAACAAAAATCAAAACAAACTAAAAAAAAGAGACAAAAATTCCGACACACACACACACACACACACATAGACACACACACACACACACACAAACACACCCCACTGAGTCTGTTTTGTGTTGGCCAACTATTATTCTTGGACATGAGGTCTGGGCATATGTTGATATATCCAGAGACATTCCATTGGAGAAAATGGATTTTCCCTTTTCTATCAGGTACTAATTGCAAATAGTTTCTTGGTTGGGGTGAGCCATGGTGTCCACTTCCTCTTTTCTGTACTGGGAGTTTGTCTGGTTTGAACCTGTGCAGGTCATGCTGTTACAGTCATGAGTTCCCATGTGTATCATCCTTGTTTTGTATTATAGATGCAGTTATTCTGGAGTTGTCCACCAACCCTGGCCCTTACAATCTTTCTATCTCCCCTTCTGCATAGAATCATGAGTTTTGAAGGGTAGAGGTTATTAGTTTAATCAACATCTGTGAGTTTTTCTTTGTCCTGTGAGGAAATGATTCTAAGCGTGTGTGTGTGTGTGTGTGTGTGTGTGTGTGTAAGAAAGAGAGAGAGAGAGGGAGAGAGAGACAGACAGACACACACACACATACACACACACACACACACAGAGAGAGAGAGAGAGAGAGAGAGAGAGAGAGAGAGAGAGATAGGGGGGAGTGTTTGTGGACATTGTTCTGTCTACCACACCTATCATTTCCATGAACACTATATACATTTAGTAGTTTAATGATTTACAATTCTCAATCAATAAAGTCATTAATTAAATAGAAATTTATGGGTTGCTTTGGCAGTAATGATGAGTTAAAACCTCTCCAGTTAAAGTCTAATGTACAAGATGTATTTCTTTGTACACAATTACAGATCTATGTAGAAGGTAACACATTGAGGGAGTTCAGGACAGAAAGAGAACAGAGAAGAGACTGAAGTCACCAGCAAATAAGCTAGGAGACTGAGGTCAGGAGAAGTGACCCCAGGAGATGACATGCAGAAGATGGAATTTTCTACATCCCCCAAGAGTTCTTATTTGGGATCGATCCCTATATCAACAGATAGGTGAACAAACAAGTTTATTAACGTGCGTAACACACATTTTTTATGGCTAAGGAAATTCTGTTTCATACCAGGCTCCTACTATAGTAACCATCGGCCTCTGGCCTAAATTCCTAAAAACTCCAACCCCTTGTCCACCCCCTGTAAGCTGTGTAACTGTTGTGAAATGATTAACCGCCTGCTGTGGCTTCTATGAACACACAGAGAGTGCCGTGAACAGAGGAATCGCAGTTTCTCCTGAGGCGGGGGCATGAGGCAGTTCCTCACATAGTTGCAAGAAATCAGGGTAAATGTGGTAATTCCTTATGTGTTATAAATTCCACAGAAGTGGAGTAATCGTGGTGTTCATGTATAAACTTTTCCCCTCATTTGCTTGGGCATAGCACATTTCCGGTTTGGCTTAGAAACAGCTGCCCTTGTAGGACAAGTAATATATTTGGTTAATCATAATCTGAATTGAGTTGTGGTCTTTTCCTGAGGATTGTTGAACCCGGTAACACACTGTACAAGAAGAAGAAAGACTGAGAAGCAACTCGGAGCAGTGGTTTAGAGCTCTGGTGTACACAGTGTTGTTAAATTGGGCTGAGTGTGATCTAAACTTCTCTCTTTACTTGGGTGATTAAAAATCACCTGTGCCTATGAACTATAGACCCTTGATTTGTAAACACATTATAACAACCTGAGAATAGACCTTCATAGCCAAAGCAACTTTGTATCAGTCAGGCATGCCAGCCATACCTCAGCCAACCGGAGACTGCTAACTGATCAGACAAAAAGCTTACATAGTCAAATGCCAAGGATATCCAGTCAGGTTGTTTCTCCATGCCACTGCCTTCTCTCTGGCTAGAACTACAACTTATCCATGAGGTGGGATTAGTGAATGAGGAGCCCAGAATTTGGCAATGCTTCCTCTCCACACCTTTTCTAACCTTATTTTCAAAACAGAACCAAACCAAAAGGAGGCAGAAGGGTTTAGGTAGCCCAAGTGAGAGAGCTTTTACATTTAAGTCACACAGCATGTTTCCCAGTAGGCACTGGGCAAGAGACTTACTCATCATTTATCCAGAACTGAGCACTAGTAGAACTTGAAGTAATTTTTTTATTAGATATTTGCTTTACTTACATTTCAAATGGTATCCCCTTTCCTAGTTACCCTTCCGAAAACCCCCATCCCATCCCCCCTACCCCTGCTTACCAACCCCCCTCTCATTTTTCTGACCTGGTATTCACTGGGGCATCAAGCTGAAGTAAGTTTTACTAATTTTTCACACAATCTCGTTGGACACTGTTTATTAGTGCAGTTTTTTTATTTCAGTGCTGGCAATCAAACCCCAGGCTCTTGTTTATGCGAGGCTAAGATTCTGCCACTAAACTAAAGCCAATAAAAATAAGAACTAAGTAAAAGACATCATAAACCACATAAAATTTCAATATGTGTGGTCCCCAAGAAGCCCTCAGAGTGATACAGATTGAAGAGTCCAGGAAGACATGGCTTAGACAAAGACAAAAACTACTACTTTTGGAAATAGAAATGAATGTATAATAAAAGGGTTGGCATATTCATACATGGTGCAACATGACAAAACTTACACCAAATAAAAGCAGTTATTTAGAAAAGACCATGTATTAGTCCATGTTGTCTATCTGAAGTATCTGTACTAGGCAGATTTATTAAGATCAGAAATAGATTTGAGTGTGAGTCACAAGGGAGGAACAGAGTGAGCAGTTGTTAATGGCTGTGGGAGAATGGTAATAAAATGTTCTAAAGTGACGGCGTGGAGGTGATTCCACGAGTGGGAGACTATGTTTTAAAACATTGGATGGAATACTTTAGATGATTTAATTTACAGAATGTGACCTACCTCAATGAGTGATTTGTTTTTTTCCCCCCACCAAGTACAAGTTTCATTCATACAAATGTAATTACTTCTCTTTAGAGTCCCCTGGCCTTGTTGATTTTCTAGAGATCTAGTTCAAATGGCGACAAATGACTTCTTTACTGAACATTTCCTAGACAGGCTTGAGGAAGGAACCCTTACATGAGCAACAGGTCCCAGCCCTCAAGTAGGCCGCCAGCCTTTAGCACAACTGACTCCATGTTGGAAGTACCCTTGCTTCAGGTCACAAAACTCCATGTGTAGATAGCACCATCTGCCAAACCAAAACTAAAGAGCTAAATCATTAACATCCATAGTTCTGGGAGAGTCTCTAAAAGCACTAACCTTGTTCTTTTGTTTTCGGGGGGGGGGGGGGAGTGTCTGCTTTATTATATATGAATATAACCACCAACGGATTGATTAGTGCATTATCTCATTTGGACAGCGGGCAGTCATACCTCCAGGGTCTCTGCCTAAAAAGCACATTAAAACTGATGTGGAGAGTGCAGACTTGTCTGCAGGCCTGCGGCCAGCAATGGCTACTCTTCTTCAGAGTTCAGTGTTCTGACTTGAGCAGCTGGGGGTGCTTCTTATTTAGAAGCTCCACGTGCCACGAAAGCTGGTGCCAGGTAATGCCTGCATTTTCTCCTCCATGGGCTGGCTGGAGTAAGGGTATAAGTCACTGGAGGTGAGCTCTGCGCGAAACATTTCTAGTTCTCCCCCTCCCCTCCCCTTCCCCTTCCCCTCCCCTCCCTTTCCCCTCCCCTCCTCTTCCCTCCCCCTCCCCTCCCCCTCTCTTCCCCTCCCCCTCCTCTCCCCACTCCCCCTTCCCTTCCCTCCCCCTGTCCTCCCCTACCCCTCCCCCTCTCCCCCTTCCCTTTCCCTCCCCCTCTCCCCCTCCCCTCCCCCTCTTCCCCTCCCCCTCCTCTCCCCACTCCCCCTTCCCTTCCCTCCCCCTGTCCTCCCCCTCTCCCCCTCCCCTCCCCTCCCATCCCCCTCCTCCTCCCTGAGAGCTCTTCAGCCAGATCAGCAGATGGCAGGAAGGAGAAAGTCCCTGGGCCTGGGTTGAGCATTTGAAATCCCAAAGCCCACACCAGTGACACAGCTCCTCCAACAGAGCCTCATCTACACCAACGAAGCTGCACCTCCTAATCTACCACGTAGATTTAAATATATGCGCCTATGAGGGTCATGCCTGTTCAAACCACCACACCATAATATCTTCTGATCCATAAAATCAGCGAATGAATTTATTACTTCAGAAAATGTTCCAAATCTTAATAAAGATGTTAAGTGTGGGGATTAGGGGCATTGAGAGCCTTGTGGGGGACCAGCCAGACTGCAGAATGCAGTCCTGCAGGGTGCGAATGTGATAGTGTGTTAGTTTCTCTTCTCAAATATGTAACAAAATAGCTCAGGAAAGCCACTTAGAGAAGAAAGGGTTTATTGGGAAGAATCAATAACAGGATTGTCCTGTGCCTGTTCACACTTGCGTCTGCAGTCAGCAAGGGGAGAATGTCGGAGCCATCTTTTCATCCCAGCTCACAGGATGGTGTGGCCTACAGCTGCGTGAGCTTTCTCCATGTTGAACATCCCCGAAACAGCCTCCCAGACCCGGTTAACAGATGTGTCCCCGCTGATTCAAATCCAGCCACGTCGACAATGACGATTAGCCACCACAGTCAGGTCTTACCGGAGAATGTGTTTGCCAGAAGTCGTCAGGAGCGGACAGCGTTAAAGGCGGTCTCAGCCCTGGGAGAACTGAGGTCCTCTGGAGAGAGGCACATCTAAGATTTTATAGCAGGGGCTGTGTAGAGAGTTTGGAGGGAAGCAAGGAGGAGAGAGGTAATGTTCAGCTGTCTTGGGTAGATCTTGAGAGACAAAGGCACACATTACAGAGATGCCTGCCAAACTACAGAAGGGCAGTGTGTTCTGTGACACTGTTTTTGTTTCTTTGAGGAAGAAATGGCTTCCCGGGCTAAGTATCTGAGAAGGAAATGCCTTTGACTTGATGTAATTTCCTCCTTTAGAAGTCTCAGAGGAAGCGGGACACAGGCACGAGCAGGGAGCACAGGCGCCAGCAGGGGGCGCTCAGCAGAGACGACGATGAACAGGGAGCACAGGCGCCAGCAGGGGGCGCTCAGCACAGACGACGATGAGCAGGGAGCACAGGCGCCAGCAGGGGGCGCTCAGCAGAGACGACGATGAACAGGGAGCACAGGCGCCAGTAGGGGGCGCTCAGCACAGACGACGATGAGCAGGGAGCACAGGCACCAGCAGGGGGCGCTCAGCACAGACGACCATGAGCAGGGAGCACAGGCGCCAGCAGGGGGCGCTCAGCACAGACGATGGTGAGCAGGGAGCACAGGCGCCAGCAGGGGGCGCTCAGCTAGGACTTTTTCTTTTTTGTTTAGTAACGTGGTGCTTTACTTTAGGACAGTGTTTCTGTCTTGGTTTTGTTTCCCAGACTACATTTTCCTCTCTCTCTGTCTGTCTCTCTGTCTCTCTGTCTCTCTGTCTCTGTCTCTGTCTGTGTGGGTGTGTATGTGTGTGTAAAGCCTTCAAGAGTTGATTGTGTCTCTCCTTCCACCATGTGTGTCCCAGAGGTAATTGGCACTGTGCCTTCTCCTCGTGCCCCTCACCCTCCTCTCCTCCTCTTCCCCCTCCTCCTCTCCTCCTCTCCTCCTCCTCCTCCTCCCTCTCTCCTTCCTCTTCCCTCCTCCCCCCTCCTCCTCTTTCCCCTATTATTTTCTCCTGCAAATTTCAGGCACATTGCTGTCCCACACTCTGTGTTTAATGCATCTGTACGAAGGAATTATAACTATTTACTGTTATCACATATAAAGTGGCAACAACAATTCATCCCTATCCTTTATTTAGTACCTAGCTCATATTTGAAGTTTCTAGCATGTTTAATAAATGTCTTTTTTAAAGGTGGGTTTCCTCCAATTCAGATGTCCACACAACACCCACACCCTCTCTTGCTATTTTTATGTCTATCAGCATCAGTAAACTTGGTTTTTTTCCCCCTCCAGTTGATTAAAAACAAATCCCGGGTTTGATTGTCCCTTCATGGTGTCAGCATCGTGCCCTGCACATAAACTGGACGCATTTTGTGTTCTCTTCGTGCTGGCTCTTGGATTGGTGGCTGTGTCCTAAAACATCCTGAATCACTCACAGAAAATAGCAGCTCTTGGGTTCCTAGAAGCTTTCCCTTCAATGCCTGGGCTCTTTCACACTTCCAGCTAAAGACCCCAGTGGTGTTGATTGGTATCTGGTCATTTACCTAATTTTATTCAAGAAAAACAGGTTAAATACCAAGCGAGCGTTTTCATACCAGTGAGTACAAGGAGCTGCGACTTTCGCTTCCTGATATGGTGCACAAAAATTAATTTTCTTTCTCCACTGAAAAAAAAGAACGCCTATGAGTATAAAGGCAATATTATGTGTTCACTTTTATTTACGTATATGTGTGAATTTCTGGGGATGCACACCACATGTATCAAGGCGCTCAGGGCGTCCTAAAGAGAACAGCGATCTCCGCTGGAGGTGGAGTCACAGGTGGTTGTGAGCCTCCTGGTGGTGGGGGCTGCGAATGGAACAGAACCTGGGGAAAGCAGGAGGTGCTATCGACCTCCGAGCCTGGCTGGTGGCAGGAAGTGCTATCGATTGCCGAGAGCCACCTCCCCAGCCCCAGCCTACAGGTTTTACATACTCAGTGCATTACAGTTTGTTGTGCCCATTCCTTCCCCCAAGCTCCACTGTCATGTTATGCGGTCACCGA
Organism: Apodemus sylvaticus; assembly: GCF_947179515.1. Lineage (NCBI taxonomy): Eukaryota > Metazoa > Chordata > Mammalia > Rodentia > Muridae > Apodemus > Apodemus sylvaticus. The sequence goes on along the minus strand of NC_067494.1, from coordinate 20,138,142 downwards.
GCGTGCCTCAGTGGGTTTCTGTACTCTATGGGTGTTTTCGTCTGGAAAAATAGGTCATGGCTGTCTGACTTGCCTTTGGTCTGAAATCAGCCATCTCTGTAAGGAAACGTGGTTCTTTATACAGGAAATTATTTTTAAAGACATGATTTAGGCACTACAGGTGTTGCTGCTATTTTCCTGTTACTTTTTGTAAGTCGTGCAGTTGACACAGATTAGAAATACATATCTTTAAATATAAGTATTTTTCATAGAGCACAGCAATATTTTAAAAACTACTTTTTACGTATGTGTATGTTTTGTTTCTATGTGTTTTGAATGCTGCATGTAGGTAGTATTCACAGAGACCAAAAGAGGGCACTGGATTTCCGGGAACTCTGGTTATAGACAATTGTGAGCCTCCCTGTGGGTGCTGAGAATAGAACCCGGACCTCTGGAAGAGCCGCCAGTGCTCTTAACCACTGAGGCACCTCTCCAGCTCCCACAGTAATATTTTTAAATAAAAATAGCATTACAGGGTTTTTACTAACCTGATTTCCCCCCTGTTCTCTCTTTACCTGAAAAACCAGTATTTACAACTAACAATAAAAGCAGTATTACAACATATAAAAAAATTACTTTATCTCATTATATACACAAACTAGTTCAAGCAGACTTGTAGTAAATAAGACATCTGATATATGTTAAAATATGGTTGTGGCCCAATTTGTCCCTACACCCATCAGGAACTTACAGTAATCATAATTTGTAGGTACCTGGTATAATTCTTTTTTATTTATTTAACATGACCATGTTACTCATTTGGAGGTTGATTTATGTCAGTTGATTGTTTTAGTAGATTTCTTAAAATTTTTTAAAACGTATAAAATGTATGTTTCAAGAATCTTTCATAGTAATCTCCTCCAAGAAAGTTTGCCTCAGACATTACTCTTTCTACATGCTTTTCCCGTGCCTTATAGAGAATCCTTCTCAAGCACATTTATTAAACTCCTTTTGTGTTTCACTTGGAAAATGTAAACACACAGACACACACACTTACACACACACACACACATATACACAAACTTACACACATATACACACACATATACCATACACACACTTGCACACACACACACACACACTTACACACACTTACACACATATACACACACATATACCATACACACACTTGCACACACACACACACACTTACACACACTTACACACACATACACACACATATACCATACACACACTTGCACACACTCACACACACCCTTACACACAGACCCTTACACACATACTTACGCACGCTTACACACACTTACATACACCTTACACACACACTTGCACACTCACACACACCCTTACACACAGACCCTTACACACATACTTACGCACGCTTACACACACTTACACACACACTTACATACACACTTGCACACTCACACACACCCTTACACACACAGTTACACATGCTTATACACACACACTTATACACACACATACATACACACACACTAAATAAACGTAATTCAAATATGCACTTTGTAGTGTGGTACGATGCTAACACTTTTGTTCCCACGCTCAGTGGACCTTCTGCATTCTCAGCACACTCTCTGACATCTAGACACACCCGTAACCTCATAACACCGACTTTCACATAAACAATGGGAAATACAAAGTGCTCATAACGGCGTATAGCCTGTAACATTCCATGATCTATATGATTTTTGTCTCAAATGCCATTTCTATTTACTGTAAGTTATGATGGAATATTTTGGATTCATATGTATGCACAGTTTTAATGGTTTCCAGAGCTGTGTGAGGGGTGACAAATGACTAAGTGGGTGAAGGCACTTCCTTTCAAGCCTCACATGGAGGAGAGAGCCTATTCCCAAAGTTGTCCTTCTGACCTCCCTACACACACACACACACACACACACACACACACACACACACACACACACACACAGTAAACAAATGTAATTTTTAATGTCCCTGCATTGGTTTAGCTATCTTCACGTTGTTTCAGTTCTGCCTCTTTTCTAAAAGAAAAACCTCATTCCTGCAATAGCCACTGCAATCCACCAGATGGCAGTGCAGCACAGCAACCTGCTTTGTGGTCTCTGAACTCATTCATTTATAGCCAAAAGAATTTTTAAAATCGTTTTTTAAAAAACCTAAATATAAGGTAACCTGTTCCAAAAAGTTTAACAAATCTGTCCTATGTAAAATGATACTGGCATAAGTCTATTGGAAAAATAATTTACCATTTTAAATTTTAAAATTCTTTTCTTCTAAAACCAACACTTGCATTTCAAATTCATTTCATTTCAGATGAATGAGTAGTTAGAAATTTTTTTGGAAATAAATCATTTAGTCACTAACATTTTAAACGTCGATCTGTACCTGGGAGATGGGAACAAAACTAGCTATTTAGTCAGGATGTTACCAAAATACTATTGCATTTATAATTAAAAAATATATTTAATATGTACCATTAAATTACTAGTTTAGTAAGCTGATTCTAGACATATTTTTTTAAAAAGATTCATTTTGAGGAACTAAAAATTATTCTGCAAATAAAATAGAGGGTTATTTCTCATTCCTGAAATAGTGGTAATGTAAATAAACCGTATGTTTAAATCAGAATGTTTGGTTAATTGCTTCTCGTCAACCTTTCAACTGTATAAAGAGAGATATAGCGTTACAAGATTGTTTAGTTTTTGGATTCCAACTTTAGCTTGCTCATATGAGCACTTATTTATACGTAAATAAGATGCTGAACATGTTTAGATTTCACGTAAACAAGCCTAAGACATGCAACTTTGCTTTTTCTATCCAGGGCTGGTAAAGAACTAGAAAGGGCGGGTGATGTGGAGGAATCACACCAGCCACGCCTCAGTGATGCCGGCCTTACACAATGAAAGGCAAGATAAATAAAACTGTTGTTCGTACTTCACATCAAAGATGCCGGATTAACTGTCAGAGCTACGTGAGTTCACGGGGTAATTCAAGGTGAAAACTGCAGACAGGAAGGTCTTCTTCGATGTGAAAGTATGCATTTCCAGTTAAGGTCGAGACAGGAAAGGGCGTATCTGCTTCAGCAAATCTTAAATCTGAATTGCGCATTCCTTTCTCTGAAAGCAAAATCTTGTTGAAGAGTTTTTGGATGAACAGAAAGTCTCTCTCTCTCTCTCTCTCTCTCTCTCTCTCTCTCTCTCTCTCTCTCTCAGTAGAGAAAGGGATCATTAACCCTCCAGGGAATTCTGCACCGTTTTTTCTCGCAATTTGTTTAGATAGGGTTTCCAGAAGTCACCGCAGGATGCCACGGTCTAGGCTTTTCTTTGTCTGCATGTGGCCCCTATGTCATTTTATATGTTTATTTTTGATCCACTTTAAGAGACAAAAGATGTGATGTTGAGAACTTTCAGCCTGGATACAGAGGAAGGACACACGTGCTGCAGGACACGCCAGTTCCTTCTGCAGTAGATTCTTCTTTCCCATGCTTTGCAAGGCTCTTCGGGACAGAAGGGGCATTCTGGGTAGACACGGAGACAGTTCTGATGCCCGGCATGGCACGACTTGGCACTGGAACCCCCTGCAGGGCAGGGCCGTGACACTGGGGACCTCCATAGAGAAGCCACTTGAAAGGCTGGGGGTGGGGTGTAAAACTGAGCTGAGAAAGCCAGGGGTGGAAACAGTTCTAGGACAGGGAGTTTCTGTGTCTGTTCATAGTCTACTTTTGCAACAGGTCTGAATTATCACAAGATGAAAATGTGAACAGGAGAGAGAGGGAGAGAGGGAGCGAGACAGAGAGACAGAGAGACAGAGCAGAGACAGGCAGACAGACAGACAAACAGAGACAGACAGACGGACTGAAAGAGACAGAGACAGAGACAGACAGATGGACAGAAAGAGACAGACAGAAAGAGACAGACAGACAGAAAGAGACAGACAGACGGGGACAGACAGACGGGGACAGACAAACAGATGGAGACAGACAGAGACAGACAGACAGACAGATGGACAGACAGACAGACAGGGACAGACAGACTGACTGACAGGGACAGACAGAAAGAGACAGACAGAAAGAGACAGAAAGAGACAGAGACAGAAAGAGACAGACAGAGACAGACAGACAGACAGGGACAGACAAACAGAAAGAGACAGAGACAGACAGAGAGAGACAGACAGAGAGGCAGACAGACACAGAGACAGACAGACAGAGACAGACAGGGACAGACAGACCAACAGACCAACAGAGACAGACAGCCACTGTAGACATGAGAGCATCCTGTGTTAAGTATTAAGCTTTGTGGACAACCCTGAAATGTAACAGCCATGCAGGTGGCACTCGCAGATTTCAAATGACTTTGTAACAGAAAATTAAGGTGGATGCTATTTAACCTAGACTTGCTGTAACTGTGGGCTGCAGTGACACATGCTTACATGTATGTGGAATCATGTCATGCCTGTGTCCTCATCTGTCCCTTATCTATCTTTGTTGCTTTCATTCTTATTTCAATAACGTCAGATTTTCCATATCTTTAAAAACTAAAGGAGTTTTATAATGATGAAGGGAACACATTTTTGTAGTAAAATATCTGGAAAATATATAAAAGAGGATAAAAATCACTATGTAATTGAAACCTGCCAATGCATTCATTTACATATTTAAATTATTATACAAGCATGAGTTTTAGACCCAGGTCTCACTTAACATCATGACACATTTCTAGGTTATTAAAGGTGTTGTAGAAGCATTTCGATATGATTATATAATATTTAATTACACAAAAAAGCTTAAAGTAGTTAATTATAAACTACTCATTGGACATACTGCTTACAGCTGATGTTTTACCATCACAAATGGCACAGCAACAGACTCTGTATTGGCATCCAAGAACCTATGGTGAATTATTTCTCTAGAAGCAGAAGTAGGGGTTGGAGAGATGGCTCGGCAGTTAGGAAATCAGACTTCTTTTGCAGAGGACCTGAATTCAATTTCCAGTACCATGTCGGGCAGTGCACAACTGCCTGTAACTCCAGCACCGTGGCATCTGCCACCCTCTTGTGGCCATAGTGGGTACTGCACTCATGTGAACAAATTCACATAGCAAGACTCATATACATACTTAAAGAAAATCTGTAAAAGCAGAATTATTATTCGATGACTAGGAACGTTTTTCAAAAATTGTCAACGTTTTTCTAAAATCAGTTTAAACTTAGCTTCTTATAAGTAATAGATGCATGCTGTCTAGTGAGATTGAGTACAAACACAGAAAGTATATTTTGTCAATATATAGATTACAAAGGAAAGTACTGAGACCTTGTTGCATTGAATCTACTAGTAAGTATGGTAACCTTCAAATAACTCTTCTGTAGGCTACACTGCCTACATATTCTTCATTAGTATGTGATTCTGAGAGCATTTATATTTAAAAATGCTGTTTCTTGCTAAGGTTTGTTCCATCTGTTACTTGTGGGCCTATTTGCAGTTTCCTGCTTGGCTTTCTAATAGACGCAACACTTCATTTTGTTACATTGTTTTTTCTTTTTACTAATCCCTTGACTGCCTCTATTTAAAAGAATCGGTTCTTACCTCCATGCCAGTTACAAAATTTGTATTTAGCATTTTAGAATTTTAATATTGTTAATTAAATTCTTTGTTAAATTTACAGTATGGAATAAATTGAAAGTTTACAATGTTTTAATATTTACAATACATTAGGAATATTTCAAATTCTTTTCATCTGTCAATCTATTTCGATTCTGATGTCAATATCATATAAATGGTATTTTAACACTCTTAATCACACTATTATTCTTGATTTTGCTTAATTACTCTTGGACCATCCTTATTCATCCCATCACAGGTAAGATACATCATGGGTAAGATCTCATCACAGGTGGGATGCATCACAGGTAAAATGTCATCACCATGTTATTTCTATTTGGTTTTCATTACTATACGAGCTAATTCAGGATGACCTATAAATAGTTCTGTAGCTTTCTACTCAAGAATAAGAAATCTTTCTAACTTTCTACTTTTTATTATTTCTCTGGAGAAGTACAGATTTTGTAAGAAGAGCTTGTTTTGGTTTATAGTTTTTAGTTATTGTATGTCATACCCCAAGCTTCTGGTATATACAGGGTTTTTTTTATTATTATTTTCATTTATTTATTTGCTTGGTCATAAAGTTTGTCACTTATTTTGTGATGTGGATCGGTAATCACGTTCTATGCAAATTATAATATTTGCACTTGTAGAGTGTTAAGGACTATTGACGGCAGGCTTCTATAATATATAGTCAAAATATAACTTAAACTTTTTCTAAAAATAATATACAGAATTTTTCTTTATGAATGTATATTTTAGCATTTAATTTTATTTTTATAAATAAAATGTCATTTTATTTTATGTTTTATTTATGTTTTATTTTTATAAATATTTTAGCTTGAATATCATTAAAATTAAAATAAGGAATCTGTAATTTTTCTTAAGTAATATGTGGTCACATGTATTTTTGGTGTCAATATGGGTAAAATGTGACACCTAACAGAACAGCATTGAAATTATTCACAAAGTATGTCTTATTTTTATGGAACAATACCATGCAGAATAAAGCATGAATGACTGCAGACAATCATATTCTCGTTAGAGAGCTAATTTTTTAGTTAATTTTCTTCATATAAAATCTTTTGTAACACAGCTTACATATTTTACTTGGGGGAAACACTTAGTGTCAACATGAACCTGACCTCACCGCATGTGTGGGCAGGCATTCTAAGCTAAAATAATCCCCCCAAAAAGCATTACCTGGCATAAGGAAGATCGCCTCTGGTTTATAGAACAGTTTTGTTCGTTTTAGCAGTATTTTTGCAAAACTTACACTGGCAAATTTGCAAATAAATGTTTCATGTTGGCTCCATAATGAATATGGTTTATTTGGTAGATTGCTAGACACACTTAAACCTCTTATGTATGCATATTTTCATACTGGTAAGGATTTGAAGAATTATGCAAAAATGATAGAATATCAAGTGCTATACTTAATATTTCCTAATGACTGATTACTGGAGTTTATGGAGAATAAATTGCTAAAGAGTTAAAAATTTTGCTTGGACCCAGATTTAGATAGATTAATAAACAAATCTTAAGGAACATTTGTGGAAAGTAATTTTGCATGATTTCTGGGCCAATTATGTGAGAAAAGGTCTGTAAGAGAAAGGTAAAAGAGAGAAGAAATAAAAAAGGATTTTCCTGGTTGGCTTATCCTAGAATAAAAATCCACATGGCTGGATCTATAAATTTAATTTCAGAATTAAGATTTCTGCTTTAGGGACTTGGGAAAACTTCATACTGAGATTTCTGCATTTGTTTCAACAAACAAACAACAAAACAAAACAAACAACAACAAATACAATATGCTCTTATAACCTATCATTTTTTGTAAATGTTGCTAAAGTATATTGGTGTTCATTTGTGAAAATTTGCAATCTTTTGATCATTTTTCTGATTACTGAAATCACTGGTAATTCACAACTTTTTAAAAATAAAACCACTACCTGGCTAAACTCTAACATCTTCTAAATAAAATAAAGCTGTGAGCTTTGGTTCAGAAAGACACTGAGCCAAGTAATTTGAGTTCCATCTAGAGACACTTCCTAAATCCATAGATGCAATAGATAAAAATTGTGTTAGTGTTATAGTTCACACCAGATAGTTTCAGCAATTACTAGTGGATGTAATAGTTAATTTCACCTACTTTATTATTTTACACACAATATGGCACATATACCAATCATAATATATTGTGAGATATAGTAGCTTAAATATATTTTAAAATATAAACATAGACAAAAAAGGAAATAGTTTAATTATGCAAGTTGTATGTGGAAAGAGGGAACTGCACATAAAACTCTAATTTTTATATTTATATTTGAGATTCCCTTTCGAGAGATTTAAATTACTAAGGAAGGTGCTCACAGCTAGTTTCACTCATAGGAAGTTTTGTCTACTTCATTTAAATGAATCTTACCAGATTTGCTTGTTTGTCTTTGTGTGTGTGTGTGTGTGTGTTAGTATTTAGAATCAGCTTTTATTCCAAAGAGTCATAGAAATTCAGTGAACCTGACCTGCCACCTAATCTACAGCAATATAAACTTGTATAAACTGAATTTATAAAGCATCAGGCACAGGACAGTGCTGGGGCAAGTTCAGTCCTTCAAAAGATGGAGATCCCAGCGCGAGAGACTTCGGACCAGTCTCCTGGCTTCTGTGGGTTTCTCTCTGCCCGTGTGTTTTCATGACTCCATGGTACCAGTGCCTTTCTTTCTTGAAACAAGATCCAGTTAAACTTAATTATTTTGTCTTTTACTGGGAATTTTAGAGGAAATCACCAATTTGGAAGCACAACTTTCCCCCAAGGGTCACACTTTTACTCTCTGAAGAGAGGTGAAGGATTTCACAGTAGAAAGAAGCCGGGCACAGATGGCCCACCTCTCAGTCTAAGGAGCTCGGAGCCCTGGAATTGTCCCTGGAATTATCCAGGCGCTGGAGGAGAATCCTTTGGAGAGGCAGAGAACTAACAATCACCACGATAGACTACCTCACAGCTCATTTTTTCTGCTTCTTGCCCTCCGTGAACAAGGATCAACCTTTGTGATCAGTCACAAGGATCAGTCTCTGTGAATCAGTCTTTGTGGGAGAATTTGAGATCCTTTCCATCATGCGCGAAGTGTCTCCATTACAACTTTCTATCACTTGATAGCTTCATGGTTGAGCTTGTTGGGTCTGTTAAATTACTTTTGCTACCTAAAAGCTTTCCAAATTTAACAGCCTGTGAGCAGAAGGCATAATGGTTCCTCATAAAAGCCAGAATTTTAACCAAGTTAACCCTTTCCCTCTTCTCACACCCCTGAAGTCTGTTGTGTGACAGGTACTGCACCTGGCAGTCCTGAGAAATGCACAGTTGCCTGACACCTGGCAGAACTTTTGTACCAACGAGACTTTCCTGGAGAGACATTGGGTTTTGGAAATTATTCTTCTCTCTTAACAATTTTTATATTAATTTAGAGAACGCCTGATTGCGTTTTTATGTTTTCCCTGCTGCTGAGATAAGTTTTTTCCTTCCAGCCACAGAGTCTTACACAGCATTTGTTTTGCATCTATTGTAGACTCCTGTCCTGTAGAACATGTTTTAGAAATCCACTAAACAGAATTCTTATTCAGACTTGAAATGCGTGTTCAGAGCATGCAAATGAATTGTAGTCAAATTAAGCCCTGAAAACAAACAAGCAAAACCCTAAATATCCTGTTAATGAACGGGTGTTGAGGCGCTCAGGACATTCCGTCATCATGGGATTGTAAAGATCTTGCCCTCAACCGTGGCTTATAAAAAGCAGTTTCAGGTAGAAATAACGAGGGTAACAGTTGTTCACTTGGAGTCCAGGAGGTGGAAAAGCCTTTTTGTGATAAGACCCAGAAATCTTGTTTTTCTGCTAATGCGATTTCATACATTTTTGTCGCACGGTGGGCCGAGCAGCATTCCTGCTCCGTTGCCTCAGACGAGGATTGTTCAATGCCATGTCACACATAGCTGCATTTTAGTCTTCATGCAGAGCAGCGAGCCGATCCCATAGGCAGGGGACAGTGCCCGAGGAAGGCAGGCGCACGCTGATTCATTCTCCGCCTCCTCTTCCGGGCTCGGCTCTGTCTCCAGCTTCGCATCCCTTTCACATTTATTCATGAGCTCATCGCAAGGCAAGGGGAAAATTTATTCACACTATAACATGACATTTAAATGCTGTAAATTACACGGAGCTATAAATCCCACCTTTTGGTAAACACTACCTCTCATAAAATCTGTGTATTTGCATGCCGACACGAGGATAAAAACCTTTGTATTTGGCCTCCCGGGTTCTCTACATCTTACTGCCCTTTGATTGTCAACATCATGAAAGCCCTTAGGTAGAACAGTGGAAAGTTTGCTTCAACTTGACCTCCAAGGAAAGAGCTTGGACTTGCTCAGAAGAAATCGGCTTTCTGTGTAGAGCAGGGTGTAGCCTCTTGGGTCCTAGTATCCAGCTTTTTAAACACTGGGATATTTGAAAAGCTCTGTGTGCCCAGATCTTTAAATCACTAAGATAGCAATTACTGTTGGTCAAGTACATTCAGAAATGGAAAACTGACAATTTGAAGAGCGTCTATAAACAGTGGAATGGTGGTTCTCAACCTTCTGATGCTGCAACTGTTTAATAGAGTTCTTCATGTAGTGACCCCCCCCTCCCCTGACCATAAAATTATTTTGGTTGCTACTTCATATCTGTAATTTTGCTACTTTATGATTCATGATGTGAATAGCTTATATGCAGGATATATGATATACAGCCCCTGCGAAAGGGTCATTCAACCCTCAAAGGAGTCGCCAACATGTTGAGAACTACTGCTCTGTGACTTCCCATTACAGTAATGTCCCCAAAGACCAGCACAGAAGCAGGCAGAGTTCATGGAAAAATTCTATCATGCATTTGGGCAAACATCAGACTAAATCTGATCAATTCAGGATGATCCCCAACTCACTCAGTGTCCTGCTACAGCTTGTTTTACTCCAGGGTATGGGGAATGATTTTTTTTATCCCTGCACCAAAAAAAAAAGCTCAAGTCTTCTCTGATTCACATAATTTGCAAGCCTATTCACCCACAGGCCAAATGACTCCCATGAGCCCTATCAAAGATGTCTTCTTTCCTAATGCAGAGAGATCATCCCAGGGACTCTCCCAGGATCTGAGCATCTGAAGCGTCAATCCAAACACAGGTTGTACTATTCCTGTCTTCACACAGCCCCAGGAGTGGCAGAGCCTTTAAGCCACGTAAGAGAGAGAGAGCTGGGGGAGAAAGAGAATGAAGGAACACACAGTGGCTAGGTTAGTTTGCTACGGGACACTCAATGCTTTCACGTCTCACTGGAAGCAAAACAATGTGTCCCTGATAGCACGGTTGGCGGTTGGTTGGCCGTATACAAGCTGCCCTCAGAGACCCTGCCCCCTCCCTGGCCCTCGGTGCCTCCTGTTCTCAGCATTTGTCTTCTGTTGCTACACTGGCTTCATTTGCCACTTGAACCTGCCACCGACGCTTTTCACTCTCCCTTCTGCCCTGAACGTTTTTTTCTTCATATGTGCATCTGGCAGGTGTGCAAATACCCTTCAGGGCTTTACGTAGGTACCGCCTTCCCAGGAATCTTTACTTCTATCTGCCAGTCTCCAACTTCCTCTCCTGAGAAGTTTCTCCATGGAAAAGAACACAGAGGATGAGATATTTATAGAGTGGATTAAATTCTGTAGCGTGAGACATGGAATATATACAGCAAATAAAGCATCTCCACCAGCCACAGAGGTATTGCGGATCGATCCCAGGAAGTTTACTTCTTGGGATCTGGTGGACAAAGAAGAGTTTTTAATGCATCGACACAAAACTAGTAACAAGAAAGGGTAAGTGTGCTTTGCTAACCACTATTTGTCACAGTTGATCATTAAAAAGGGGGGTTCTTAGGAACGGGGCATCCACAAAGCCTCGGTTGGTCCTCAGCAGAATATCAAATGGACTTGATGGAGCATGCTTGCCCGCAGTCCTGGATTTACCTCCAGAATCTAGGAGGTGAAGGCAGGGGGATCAGAGGTCCAAGGTCTTCTTTGTCCCTGTAGTAAGCTTGTGGCCAGTTATAGCTACAGGAGACCCTATCTCAGATAAACAGTGTTTTGTTTGTTTGTTTGTTTGTTTGTTTTAATGTGAAAAGAGACTCTCACACTCTCAGGTGAAGGAAACTTAATGGACATATGGTTTGGAAGAAGAAAGTTGAAGACATAGGGAGGAAGGTGACCAGGAATGGGGAACAATTTCTTCAAGGGGTTGGAGTTCAGAGGTCAGGAGAAGGATGAAACCGTTCAGCATCATCTTCTAAAGGGAGAAGAGATTTACAGCTTCTGGAGATTTCAACAGCTATAGGACCCTGTGTGTTTCTTCCTTGGAGAGGTGAATGGGTTAGCAGAAAGTCAGAAGCACCCTTGCTTCCCAGCCAGGACACCCTCCAGTTATACGGCAGCTTGGGGCAGGGCTCCCGGAAGCCAGGTCTCAAATGTTATTCAGGCTAAAGCTGGTCTGGGCAAGCATAGAGGATGACAATGGGGAAGGAAAACTGAATTTGGCAAGCTTATGGGCTCTCCCTCTCTCACCCTCTTCCTCTCCTTCTCCCCTCCTCCCTCGCTCTCTCCCTTTCTCCTTCTCTTAGATTTCTACTTTCTCCACATAAGTAGACCTTGTAGGTACCAGATCATCCTGACTCCACAAGGCATCTAGAGCCTTTCTATCCCTTTCAAGAAGAAATCATGACTGCTTTCAACAGAGTTTTGGAAATCCTACAATGAGGATGCTCTATCAAGTCCTTCTTCTCATCAGCTAGCGAGAGCATCGATTCAACCTCAATTTTGGTTTGTTTGTGTTCTGTTCTGACTTCTTGTCACCGTTCAGCACCAGTGTCAACTGCAAGCGGTTTTACTAAGAATTGGGCTGGGACACTGCGAAACCACAAGAACGTCTGTTGGTTATGAATGATGTAAGAGACTGAGGGTGCTGACAGGTGTCAATGTGAGGCTTGGTGACAGTCCTGGACGCTTGTTGGGTGATGCCCAGTAGGGCTTTGGGTAGGAGCAGATAATCCCACATCAGAAAACAAGTGGCCTAGGACTCAGAAAAAGAAAAACAGGTTTCATTTTAACTTTTGAAGTTTACCAGAGGTTTCAATTGCATTATAAGATACTTTCCAACTTCACTGATGCACTGTCATCTACATAAGTAAGAAATTTATAACCCTTTCTACAGGGTCCAGACTGTGGATGGATGCATCTTTCTCATCTATGTATCTATCTATGTATCTATCTATCATTCATCTATCATCTGATCAGTGGATTGATCTATTTTAGATAATTTTTGTTGTTGTTTTTGTGACCATTATGAAATATCATGACCAAAATGCAAGTTACAGAAGAAAGAGTTTACTCGCCTTCTCTGGGCCCTGGATATGCTGTTTGATTTTCATTCTCTTGTTGTATGGTTTAGATTTCATCTTGCTTGTTTAATAAAGCTTCAATAAAAAGACCAAAGACAAATTCTTCCTCTATAGATCCACTATTTGGGTAGAAGAAAGAACTCCTGGGGAGGCCGATCTTTGCGTTTGTGGTTCCTCCAACACTGAGGTTGAAGTCAAAAGCCTATTTTGGGGTATCATTTGTCTGAGTGTCCTTGCTTCAAAGCAATAAATTGCATACCTTAAAAGAGAGAGGGGAGGGACCAGGAATGAGACAGGAAACACCATGAGTATCCAAAGAGGTACTTTTTGGAAGTACAGGGGACTCTTGTTAAAAGTGTTTCTGCACCTAAAGAAAGATCCTTAATCATCAGGGAAATATAACCCTAATCCTAACCCTAACCCTAACCTCACACCACTCAAATGGCTAAGAACAAAAACTCAGGAGCAGGAGATGCTGGAGAGGATGTGGAGAAAGAGGAACACTCCTCCATTGCTAGTGGGGTTGCAAGCTGGTAAAAGCTCTCTGGAAATCAGTTTGTCAGTTTCTCAGAAAATCAGACATAGCACTACCTGAGGACCCAGCTATACCACTCCTGGGCATATACCCAGAAGATGCTCCAACATGTCATAAGGACACATGCTCCATTATGTTCATAACAGCCTTATTTATAATAGCCAGAAGCTGGAAAGAACCCAGATATCCCTCAACAGAGGAATGGATACAGAAAATGTGGTACATTTACACAGTGCAGTACTACTCACCTATTGAAAACAAGGAATTCATGAAATGCTTAGGCAAATGGGAGCTAGAAAATATCATCCTGAGTGAGGTAACCCAGTCACAAAAGAACACACATGGTATGCACTCACTGATAAGTGGATATTAGCCCAAAAGCTCAGCATACCCAAGATACAATTCACAGACCACATGAAGCTCAAGAAGGAAGACCAAAGTGTAGGTATTTTGATCCTTCTTAGAAGGGGGATCAAAATACCCATGGCTCACAGCCAACCAATAGATTGAGCATAGGGTCCCCAAAGGAAGAGCTACAGAAAGGACCCAAGGAGCTGAAGAGGTTTGCAGCCCCATAGGAGGAACAACAATATGAACCAACCAGTACCCCCAAAGCTCCTAGGGACTAAACCACCAACCAAAGAGTACACATGGAGGAACCCATGGCTCCAGCTACATATGTAGCAGAGATATCTTTTTCAGATATCAATGAAAGGAGAGGCCATTGGTCCTGTGAAGGCTTGATGCCCCAGTGTATAGGAATACCAGGTCAGGAAAGTGGGAGGAGGAGGTATTTGTAAGCAGGGGGAGGGAGGATGGGATAGGGTTTTTTTTTTTTTTTTTTGTTGTTTTTTTTTTTTTTTTTTTGAGAGGTAAGGAGGAAAGAGGATACCATTTGAAATGTAAATAAAGCAAATATCTAATAAAAAAGTGTTTCTGGTGTTAAAAAATCTTTTCATTCTTCAGATCCTTGGGTAGCTGTGGTCTAGCCTCTATTCCTACATATACATACAAAACACACACACAGACACACAGACACACACACACACACACACACACACAGAGCACATGCGCATGTGCGAGAGAGAGAGAGAGAGAGAGAGAGAGAGAGAGAGAGAGAGAGAGAGAGAAGTCTGGAGGATCTGGCTCCTATCTGAGCTAGTCCAGCACTTGAACTGGTATTCAATAGGCACTCTGTAAAAATGCTAAGTAAATAGAAAAAACTCAGAGGAACAGTCTCAGTTTTGCTCCACCATGGTGACTCTTGGGATTTCTATCCTTGCAAATCCTTGAAATGTACTTTTCCTCCTCTGTAGGACTTTTAAAAACAAATACTATTGAAGACAACCCCAGACAGTGACCCAGTTCCACTTTGTGTCTGACTCTGCCTTGTCTCTCTGAGGTACTGTCTTCTTTATGAGTTGGGGGTCATTTCTAGGAACAGAGAGCTGGGCACTAGGTCACCCTAAGGTGAAGCTGGCCTTTGTTGTATAACAGCCAACACATACTAATGACATCCCCCAAGCTAGCCGAACCTCAACGAACCAGACCTGAGATAGCAATCAACCAGGTTGCCAGACCAAGGCTCTGCCCTGCTGGCTCCTCAACCCCATTCTTGCCTTTGTTCTTTGTGTAAAACCTCAAAGTCCTTATCAGCTCCTGGAAGACAGATAGACAGTAAGTTACTCAGTCATCCTGCTCTTGCTGATACAGCCCTGTAGAATAAAGCTCCTTCCTGCCTTCCTAGTGCTTTCTTTGACCATTTAGAACATATAGCTGGACCTACCCCATGGAGGCCCTAGGATCTGAGGTTTTTAACACACTGCACATGTTTATAGAGAAGGATATGGGCTTGTCTAGATGGAACCGTGAGAAAGGAATTGAAAATGTCTATGCGGTGGTTCTCATGCCCAAGAACTCTATGGACATTGGTTAGGGAAGTGTTAGGACAGCCAGGCTACTCAGTCCCAGCGGAGCTGATTTAAATAAAAAGGTTCAGCTGCTGAAAGAGTAATAGGTAGAAATATCTAGATGACATCTATATTTGTTCACTAAACATCGAGGGAGGGAGTACTGGGGCTCAGCAGTGAATCAACAAGAAAGACCAGTCCTCAGGGGTCCCTCATATTGGGTGGCTTTCTCCTGCCCAATGATTATCAGAAACTAAAAAAGGAGGAAACGGAGTGGGGATGGAGAGGAGCTGTTGTTGAAGAGTGGGGCAGGGTTGTGGGCTCAGACTGAACCTCAGGGGAATAGGGGCCCAGGAGAGCTGGGGATCCCTCAGTTAACTGTCTACCTAGGGTGAGAGGTTCCCTTTTTTGCTTCCTTTCTCCTTTCCTCCCTCCCCCTTTCCTTCTTTCCTTTCTCCCTTCCTCCCTCCCTCCTTCCTTCCTTCCTCCCTTCCTCCCTCCCTCCTTCCTTCCTTCCTCCCTTCCTCCCTCCCTCCTTCCTTCCTTCCTCCCTTCCTCCCTCCCTCCTTCTTTCCTTCCTCCCTTCCTCCCTCCCTCCTCCCTTCCTCCCTCCCTCCTTCCTTCCTCCCTCCCTCCCTCCCTCCCTCCTTCCTTTCTCTTTCTTTCTTTCTGATTTGTCTTATTTTAAATTTTTAAAGATATATTTATTTTACTCTATGTTATATGGATATTTTGGCTGTCTATGTGTATGTGTACCACGTTTGTGCCTGTTGGATTCCCCGGAACTGGCGTCATGGATTTATGAGCTACCATGTGGGTGCTGGCATTGGCCGGAGATGCTCTGGAAGAGCAACAAATGCTCTTAAACCCTGAGCCATCTTTCCAGCCCAAGAGTGAGCCTCATGACCACACAAGAGACTACCTGTGCGGCCAAGAAATGAGAGGACTCTGCTGTCATCCTTCTCCTCACATTTCTAACAATTTACAAAACAAGAAATGAAAAAAAGATGACCTCTCTCCCCAGGAGGCTTTGCAGGGGCTAAGTTTGGGATTTTAGTTTTCTATACCAGAGAGTAAGAATTGGTTCTCAGTGTAAATTTTCTCATTAGCAGTGATGCACTGGTGTGTAACATGAGAAGAAATGAAACCCACGTTACATCCGGGGCCTCTTTCAGGCTCAGCTGTCTCTGGCATGTAGCTCACTGACAAGAATGAAAGTGATCTTGGTGTGTGGGCACACATTTCTCGAACCTAAATTCGAGTCTTTCCCAAATGCTTGCCAATCATAATAACCATCTAAAGCAAAGGAAATTCTGTTTATACTACACTGTATGATAACACTATATGGAAACAAAAGTTCTGGGTTAAGGTTTTTTCCCTATTTCTGAAACTTCAAAGTCAGATTCATTTCTGAACCTAAAACTAGATTTACCTATTGCTGACTTTAATATAATAACCACGTCTTCTTTGGTCATTGAGATTGTTTTGTCCTAGGTCCCATCTAAAGCAGTAACTCACCTATGAGGTTGACGTTGCCCGGTCAGTGCGTTCATTTCTCTTCTCTTTTTCTTTTTCTTTCTTCTGATGGGGACAGTTGGCATCTTCTGACTTTTGTTAGAGCTATGTCTCTGTGTGAATCTTGAACAAACGGGTTTGGGGGCTTGAGGTGGGTTTTGTATCTGACTCGTTTTTACATCTTCACATCTAAAACAGCACCTTGGGTTAAGTAAACCCTGACGCACGTTTGGTGGCTTGCATTCCTCTGCCCTTTGGTACATTATGCCAACTGTTCTGGCTTCTGCACATCCCAGATTCCGGGGAGGCTAAGCTAATACAATGAAAACCCCACAGATTGTGAAAGAAGATGAGACAAAACACACAGATTGGCTGAGTGTTGGAAAGGAAATATTACAGATGGAATTGACATTGGCCAAATTCCAAATAACATAAAAATGTGGTAAAATTGATTAATTTTACACAGAAAATAAACAAAGTTAATTTACCTTCCCATTTAGTTATATACCTATTGCTTTTTCTCTTGCAAGGGTAGAGGCGGGTGGGCTTGTCCGATCATGTCAGAGCCATTTGATGAAGGAGGCCCAGGTGGGGCTTGCTGGAATCTGCCTGCAGCATCACCCCATGTGGGAGAGTTGGCTTGGAAGAGAAAGTGCTGTTTTTTAACTCATGTAAATACATATTTTATATATAGTATACATTTTGGTATAAACAGAGAGAATGCTGACAAAAAAAATATGTCTTATTACCAGATGATGTCACACTCAATAGTTCTTACTGATAAAGGGGTCTGAAGAAAGGCTCTAGGCCACAACGGCAGAATAGGGTCTGCATGCTCCATTCTTTCTAGCATGGGGATCCATTCATCAATAAGTAGCTCTTTGAGTAGCTAGGAGTGTCCTTGAGAGATACTCCTGGAGCTTGAAGAATGGGACTTGCACTGGGGAGAGCATCCCTTTGAGAGATTGGTCCTTAGGGCAATGCATTGCATACATCAAGTTGATACAATGTATCTATCAGGTTTCTAAGAAGCATTGTGTATTCCTAAATGTTTCTAAAATATTATTTTCTATGTGGGCATGGATAAAAAATTTCAAAGCTAGGTCATTCAAATTAAGAGCCACTTTGGTAGTTGAAGATAAAGAGACATTGGTGTAAGGTGAGGAAGAGACAAAAGAGGATAAACGTTAGTTTGTATCTTCAAAATTGGTAATGGCTCTATAGACTATGGACACATTCACACTCGTGTGGGATTTGTGTATGGAGTTTAGCCAATTTCCAACTACTACATTTACCACATTATTCTTAGTGTTTTTCTCTTCAGTGATTGACTGGGTCACAAACCAGCTTCCCCCCACAGCAGATATGAGGTTTCTGTCTTTAAGGAGCTTCTAAGTATCTGGGAAAAGCAGTTTGATGCCTTAAAACAGATAACACAAATCATCTGTGCTATGTTGTATGAAATTATTATGTCATCTCAGACGCAGAGAAAAGGTTAGGGCTGGGTAGGATAATGAAGCATATTCTGAGCACACCGCTAGTGCCGCTGATTATGTTGTGTGAGTTGCTTTCTGATACCTCATGTTCCTTCCATAGGTCACTGTCTTGTTAGGATTTCCTTGCTGTGAAGCAATACCATGACCAAGACAACTCTTATAAAGGATGACAGGTAATTGGGGCTGGCTTACAGTTTCAGACGTTCAGTCCATTATCATCACGGCAGGAAGCATGGCAGCTTGCAAGCAGACATGGTGCTGGAGAAGGAGCTGAGAATTCTATATCTTGATCTGAAGGCTGCCAGGAGGAGACTAACTCTCTTCTGAAGGCAGATAAGAGTGGACACACACACACACACACACACACACACACACACACCAGATCTTGAGCACTAGGAGATCTCAAAGCCTGCCTATACAGTGATACATTTCCACCAACAAAGCCATACCTATTCCAAAAAGGCCACACCTCCTAATAGTATTACTTCCCTTAAGCCAATCTTATTCAGACTACCACAGCTCCCAAGAAACTTTGTGTATCTCCAAAAGTTTACAAATATGTTGATTTCAATTGAGTGTTGGATAAGAGGGGATAGAAACTAGAGAGTTGCAACAATTATATATAAGTATTGTGTGCGTGTTCGTGTGTGTGTGTGCGCGCGCGCGCACCCTGGGTCATGAGACAAAAGCCATCTGAGCTTAAGTCAAGTATAGATAAAATGATGCAATTAAGACTCTTGGTAAACCAGAGAGATCAGACTGCTCTCAGCTTTCCATGGCATAGTTAGCAAAGTATTCTTTTTAGAAATAGAAGGAATATTCTAAAATAATGATAAAAAGTAAATCCATAAGCATGTAATATGGCTAGTCATTATTACTATATAATAACTGAATAGGACATACATTTTTATGACTGGCAGTGCATGATGCATTATGATGCTTACAATGTCATTAGATGACAGACAATTCTATGTTCCATTATAATATTTTGTGAGTGCTAGGATATACATGATCAATAAGTAGTTAAAATAGCACTGTGCAGCACCTGACTGTATGGCAATAGACGGCTGTAGAGAGAATATCTTGTGTCTGTGTGAATGTGGCACCTGTCAATAAAAATCTCGTGGCCTATGATTTAGGCAGGAAATAGGAGGTGGGACATCTGGGAAGCAGAAAGGATTCTGGGACAGAGCCAAGTAGGAGATTTTCTTGGGAAGATGTGACCCAGATGGACAATGCATAGAACCTGAGCACAGGTGACCAGCCATGTGGGAACTGTAAATTAGAATAAATGAGTTATTTTAGGTTATGATCTAGTCATGGAAAAGCCTAGCTATGTGGCTAAGGTATTTATAAATGTATTTAGAGCCTAGATTTATCTCTGTGGTCATTGGGCTGGGATGAAGAAACAGACTTAACTTCTACAGATGACCAGTGTACTCTTTGACAGGCAGGGCTTCGTGACGTCATGCTATGAGCAGGCAGGTATGACTTGGAGGCATGAGTCAGCATCATGTGCTAGTGTGCTGTGACTGCACTGTAGGCTTTGACTCCCAGCGCGCCACGTGACCCTGATTGCTCACACCAGTGCTCTTTGGCACGAGCGTGCTGCATACCAACTCGATTTCATGCCACAGATCGCTTTCTCTTTACCCATTAGTGTTTGCAGAAAGTCAGTTTTCAAAGAAGATTCCGGGAAAGCTATATTAGAATTCAGCCCACCTCAACTTGTTTGGAAGTAACCAAACCTTGACTATGTGCTGTCAGGAAACAGCGGGGAGGTAAGGATAACAGACACACTAGCCTCAAATTTTGGCTCTGTTACTTAATGATTATTTGAAGTTTGGAATGTCATTTTTGAAAATGCTTATTCTTCTTTTTTTTTTTTCTTTTTTTTTTTTTTTTTTTTTTTTTTTTTGAGACAGAGTTTCTCTGTGTAGCCCTGGCTGTCCCGGAACTCACTCTGTAGACCAGGCTGGCCTTGAACTCAGAAATCCACCTGCCTCTGCCTCCCAGAGTGCTGGGATTACAGGCATGCACCACCACCGCCTGGCAAATGCGTACTCATTTTAAAAATTTTATTTACTTATTTATTCTCTCCTTCAGTCATTCAGGTCACCAAACTTAGTAGCAAGTGCCTTTCCTTACTGAGATATCTTGGAATATGTAGGCATACTTCCTATATCTGAAAAAGAGTAGTAACGAAAACCTTTATCTTGAAGTATTTATGAAGGTGGAACAATAAAGTTTTCTTGTGTGTGCTTGGGGATGTATGCACACAGGTATGCCCTGCATACCTGTGGAGGTCAACGGAGAACATCTGGTGTCCTTCTCTATCACTCTCTACCTCTCTTCAGGAGCTAGGCTGTCAGTTAGCAAGCCCTGGTGACTCTCTGTCCCCGTAGCACTAGGATTACAAGCATGTGCTATGTCCGTGTCCAGCTTCATATGTGAGTACTGAAGGGTTGGACTCAGACTTTCACGTTTTCAAGAAAGTGGTTTTACCCACTGAAAAATCTTTCTTGCACCCTACATAAAGTCTCTATTCACAAACATTCTAACATTAGCTCTCTTTCCTCCCATCTGTTTTTAGGTATATAAAGGTACTCATGCATTTTCCAATCCAGAATAGTAATCATTTAAACAGTTGAAATTAGATGAATATCTGTAGAGCAGTATTTCCATCACTGAAAACATTTATATGAGTGCTCTGACATAATGGTGATCACAGCAACTCCTACAGGAGTGCACATCTGTAAAAATGTATTGGTGGTAATGTGGGCTTGGAAGTCATCCATTCTGGGCTGAATTTCCTAACAAATCCAGTTGGTTAGACTTGGGATACCAAAGCCAAGAGTGGCATCCATTCCTATGACTTCAAGTACAAGTGTGACGCCTTTAATCCCAGCACTTGGGAGGCAGAGGCAGGCAGATTTCTGAGTTCAAGGCCAGCCTGATCTACAGAGTGAGTTCCAGGACAGCCAGGGCTATGCAGAGACAGTTCTTGGGTGGGGGCAGAAAAACAAGTACGAGTGGGAGCAGACTAAATGTGATGGTAAGCATTTGATGAGCGTCATATCTTGATAGATTCACTGAAGAGCTAGGGGAGGTGGATGACAAAAGTCCTGAGAGGGCCAAGATGGAAAGTCCAGGAAACACATGGAATAAAACTTTGATTTTGTAAGGTAGCATTAGATAGGTTTTTCTAGTGCTGTGACCATCACCAAACACCAAGGCACCATATTTGGCAGTAACATGCCCTGAATTCTACTGTTATTTTTTTTATCTCTTTCAGTGGAGATTTAAGAAAAATGGGAAAGGGCAATACAAATACGAAAAAGCAAGTGCATTCATCATACTCTGTCAGTACAGGCTTGCTGAAGGAGAGTTCTTAAGCAGCTCCCATTCCTAGCACCTTGAGAGTATGGGTGCCCACAGACCACAGTCTCCTTCCGAACTATCTTTTTGGGAATGTTTGCACAGTGAGTAGCCTTGAGATCTGGATAGCATCGTTTGCCAGAACAGAAAGCTAGTTTGTTTATGACCCAGTTTAATAAACTCTCTCTGAAACAAAGGCCGGACCACTTACTTATAGCCCAATGAGAGAAGCTGGATGTTCTTCATCTTGAGATGACATGGCTAAGGCAACACCCCACCCTATTAGTGGCATTCCTGAGGGCTCCTTTGATCACTTTCATGTGACATGAGGACCCACTGTACAAAGGATGTTCACGCTTGCCTGCTCTTCTTAGAGCAAGGACGGCTTGCCTCCAGCCCCAGGCTGTGTCTTTGCTCAGAAAGCTGGTGTCTGGAATGGCTTCCTTTCATGTAGTGTGAAGACCTCAGATCTCCCCCAGACCATGATAGGGAAGACATTGGGCAAGAGTTTCCAAGCTGCGGCAAGCTCATCACAGAGGCAGTGTCACTAACACATTTGGAGGTAACCACTGGCCAAGTAGAAAGTAGCTTCCTTGCTGCTTGCTACGTAGTGGTAAAAAGACTGAGACATTTCTCCCCTAAAAGTAACACAGAGAATGAATATGAACAGGATACTTACATAGGGCTTCTGTCATTTCACTAAGAGTATGTGAAGGTTGAAAAACACACGGACATAAACTTAAGGTCTAGTCAAATTTAAAGCCCCACTTATTCCAAGTCAACTATTGACCTCCAAAAGGTTACACCTGGTCCCCAGCCCCATTTCTGCTTCCTGTCTACCATGAGGTGAACAGGCTTGGTCATCCCTTTAGCATAGGCCAGAATCAATAATGCTGGAGACTGTGGACTGGAATCTTTGAGCCAAGACAAATCTTTCTTTAATTCATTCTCTTGAGTGTTTCGATTATAATGACACAAAAATTAACAATCGCATAACCTCAGAGAGTTTTATACAAATTAAATATATCCATGATTGTGAATGGTGCCTAGCCCATAAGACATTATAAGTAATGATTATTACCATGCATCCACATTTTTCATCCCATAACTCTGAGACTAAGATTTAAAACAACCATTATTAGAGTTTTTCTTTCACTAAATAAAAATAAGTTGCTTGCAAATAATAGGAGTGTGGTACTTTCTGCAGGTACTTTATTGCTCTAAGTTCATGACAGATGTTGGGATAAACTAAACAATGGCTTGTTTCTCAGCCCCCTTTTTTTATTAGATAATTTCTTTATTTACATTTCAAATGTTATCCCCTATCCTCATTTCCCCTGCAAAAACCCCCATCCTGTCCCCCTTCCCCCTGCTCACTAACCTACCCACTCCCTCTTCCCTGTCCTGGCATTTCCTACACTGGGGCAATGAGCCTTCAAAAGACCAAGGGTAGGAGCACATAGGGCACAGGAATGGTGGAGCATCTGGGATGGGATCCTTTGGTTCTCCATCTGCACCCAGGAGCTGGGGCTATTCCACAGCCCTCTGTACACAGGTCCCACCAAAAGAGAGCTACTTTCCCAGGAGTGCTTACACAGGCTTACAGGCCCTCAGGAGGG
Organism: Apodemus sylvaticus; assembly: GCF_947179515.1. NCBI lineage: Eukaryota > Metazoa > Chordata > Mammalia > Rodentia > Muridae > Apodemus > Apodemus sylvaticus. The sequence goes on along the minus strand of NC_067494.1, from coordinate 20,114,637 downwards.
ACAAGCTCCAGCCAGAGACAGCAAGACCAACAACTAACAACAGAGATAACCAGATGGCCCAAGGCAAGCATAAGAACCTTACCAACAGAAACCAAGACTACTTGGTATCATCAGAACCCAGTTCTCCCACCACAGCAAGTCCCAGATATCCCAACACACCAGAAAAGCAAGATTTGGATTTAAAATCACATCTCATGATGCTGATAGAGGACTTTAAACAACTGGTTTCTCAATTATCCCCTTTGACATATTTTTACTGAGGACTTGCTACAGGGTTACAATACTGTCCATCTTTTAGCTCAAAGAAGATTATGACCTACTAATCCGAGTCTAGCAAACATCATAAGCTCTTCATTACTCATGAAGACTTAAAGAATTTCATGTTTATAGTTCAAGAAATGGTTTCCAAATTCTTGTTTACAAGTCTTTTGCCAAGTACCTTCTTGTTTTGAATCATCTCTTGCTTTGTCTTGATTAAGTAGATTAAAAATCAGCATATTCTTATTTATTTTAGGATTTGAGTGACCATGTTGAGGTTTTTTTTTTTTTTGTGGTTTGTTTTGTTATTTCTATCTCTGTTTTGCAGTGACTTCCTCTCTGAGTTTGGAATGGCAAATCTGTTTTCTTTCTTTCTTTTTTTTTTAAAGATTTATTTATTGTTTATATGTTAAGTATACTGTAGCTGTCTTCAGATATACCAGAAGAGGGTGCCAGATCTCATTGGTTGCTGGGGTTTGAACTCAGGACCTTCAGAACTGCAGTCAGTGCTCTTAACCACCGAGCCATCCCTCCAGCCCACAAATCTGTTTTCTAACAATAATTTCTTTCCCTTTGTTTTATACATAATATTGAATTTATAACTTTGCACCAGAAAAATGTTCAATAACTGATAAGTTATTTTTTGAATTTATAATATCTGAATTGATAGACCTTCCATCAAAACCCAGTAAGACAGTACTAATGACATATTGTTTACCTGAATGTTTATATATTCTATGCCTAACATTCTAAATAATTCATTTATTTAATGATGTTAGATTATACCTTAAAGATCTATCTATCTATCTATCTATCTATCTATCTATCTATCTATCTGTCTGTCTGTCTGTCTATCTATCTATCTATCTATCTATCTATCTATCTTTAGTTTAGTTGAGTCAGAGTCTCTTATAGCCTAGACTGTCTTCAACTTGAAGTCAAGTTTGAACTTCTGATTCTCTTGCCTCTAGTGTTTAGGTTCTGAGGTTACAGGCATGTGTAACACTGTCCAGTTAAAAATATAATTAATTAGATTTCAAATAACTATAAAAACAGCTTTACTCTAACTTTAAAGAATTAGGAAAATTATGTTTTATTTCGGGTTAGATCTAAAGTCCTTACCTAAGTCAAAGTCTACCAGCTCAGCTTACATGGCAAAGTGTAATTCTGGTAGGCCAGAGAAAAAAGATTCAAGCATTAACTCTATTTTATATTTATAGGGAAAACACAGAAAATTTTCAGCATCTTCTTGACATTTTAGTTACATAAAAAAATGATTTTAACTAGTTGGTAAGCCCATAAGGACAGGACCATGCAGTTTTAAACGTGAATCTTGTTTTCATTTGTGTTGGCAGGGGCTGGGGAGATGGATCAGTGGGTAATGTGCTTGCTGATGAGCTTGGAGACCTGAGTTAAGTCCCTCTGACCATATTAAAAAAAGCCAAGAACAACAACTGTGTACATTTGTATGCCCCCACCCCCTGAAAGGGAAAAGTGGAGAAAAGACAATCCTGGGAGCTCGCTGCCTGATCAGTCTGGCTCAATAAATGGGCTCCACGTTCAGTGAGAGACCCTGTCTCAAAAGGTAAGAGCACCTCAATGCTCACCTCTGGCTGCCACATGCACTCAGGTTCATACAACATACAGGTACGTGCATGCAGGTGCATACATCATACAGGCACATGCATGCAGGTGCATACATGCATACAGGTACATGCATGCAGGTGCATATACCATACAGGTACATGCATGTGGGTACAGGTGCATGTATGCAGGTGCATACATGGATACAGGTTCATGCATGCAGGTGCATACATGGATACGGGTACGTGCATGCAGGTGCATACATGGATACAGGTGTATACATGCAGGTGCATACATGGATACAGGTGCTTGCATGCAGGTATGCATGCACAAAGATGAACATCTACTCACATATACACCATAGACACACTCAATATTGATCTATAGAAAGAGACCACACATAGCTAACTTTTCTATAGATCCTATACACCCTTCTATAACCCAGGTAGTAAGCTTATCTTGTAATGTTCTATGGTGTTAATTGGGTCTGTTTTACTGTGTGGGAGGGTTGTTGAAAATCACCCTTTATTACTGCCTGGTTTTATAGATGCTGAAACAAAGCCCCAGGAAGACAAAATAAAGACCAAGCCATTAAAGAAACCTTTCAAAATAAACTAATCATCAAAGTCATAAGGGGACATGAGGCACAGACGAAGGTCTCAGTCAGGAACGCTCTCTCTCTCCATAATTAATTTTGAAAATTCCATGTCTAATCTGGAACTAAATGTATCCTGTAGAAGAAAATCCCTTGACTAGCATGGATAATGCTTCTTAATTCTCAGCAACCTTTTCCATCAGAAGTGGCATTCTTGAGTGCAATAACCTCTTTTCATGGAAATTAGGCTTATTTCTACATGCTAGGTAGGTGCTAATAGAGATGGATGAAAGCTTCCTTAGTAATTATGCTCACACACTCGAGTGTTAAGGTGTTTGTGCTCTCTTCTCCTGCACTGAGTTCTTTCTGTCCATCTAAATGGCCTTAGCGTTTAGTTTTGAAACCATCTCTACCTCCCAGTCCCACTGTCTGACCTTGAATTCTGGGCATTTTTGTTCACTTGTTCATATTTTCACCTTTCTCTTTAGTCACTAACACATCTGTTTTTAGTTCCTGCAAAACTCCCACAGCTCTAAACTTAATGTCATGACTCCAAGCCACACCTCGATCACCACACTCGGAATGACCTCATCTCACGTGATTCGTGGCATTAACCGGCTCCAAGTCTCAGTTGTTTAAACAAACATTTGCATCCTGTTGCTTGATAAGAAGGAAACCACCTTCCATTGACCCTTCCGCAAGGCTGGTTAACCGGGTAGAACTTTGAAGACTGTGAAGCCAGTAGTGTGTTGCAGGTTCACACCCTAATTAGAAATCATCTTTAGTCATCTTCAGACCTCTAGATGCTGTATTTTTTTCCTGTTCCTGTCTGAGCTAACATACTTATGACCTTAAGGTAGAGAGCCCTGAATGCATGAACTTACAGACCATTGGCTTCTACCAACTCAAAAGTTAATAGTACCACTGGATAGCATCTAAGGCCTGTTACAGAGGGTCCACCTCTTTGCTGTAACCTGCTTATTAAATGTTTGCACCAGTATGCTTGAAAAGTACCTTAATTTGGGATCCTCTAGTTCTGTAAAAGCATGAAATTACTGCCTCATTGGAACATGGCATTTGGGGAGAGTAAAATCTGTGTTCCAGAGCCAGGGTCACTCACAATTGGCTCCAGAATAAACCATCTCTTACCTTGTTGAGGAGAGCTGTGTCTCTCACTGACGATGACAGGGGCTATGCAGGAGCAAGAGTGAGTAATGGCAGGAGGTTGACCTTTGACACCCACACACGTGCACCTGCTGGTCTGAGGCGGATGAACATTAACCGGCAAGCAGTTGTTAAGATCTCCATGATGTTTTGGGTACCCAAAACATAACCCACACATCAAATGAGGTACAAGAAGAAAGGAGGAGTGGCCCCCTTGTTCTGGAAAGACTCAGTGAAGCAGTATTCGGCAAAACCAGAACGGGGAAGTGGGAAGGGGTGGGTGGGAGGACAGGGGAAGAGAAAGGGGCTTATGGGACTTTCCGGGAGTGGGGGGCTAGAAAAGGGGAAATCATTTGAAATGTAAATAAAAAATTATATCGAATAAAAAAAAAAGATCTCCATGATGCTCTTGACTAATGCCGGTTTTCTTTCGTTTCATCTCACTCTCCTCGCTTGCATTTCTGAACTTTTCAAAACGAGTTGCTCTTAATCCACACTCAAAACGTAGGCTCGCTCTCCCTGGCTGCTAGCATCTGTGAACCTAAAGGCATTCATGGTTCTAGCCCTTCACGTTACTATTTAAAAACATGTCCACAGTTAATCTTGCTCGCTCGCTCGCTCGCTAGAGGTGTACTTTGGCTCAGCATTCAAATAGAATCCATCCTTTCTCTGTTTCTAAAACATAAAACTCAAGTCTCTCCTTACTAAATTTTTTATTTCCATTCCAGAGGCCATTGCCTTAGGGGTTATACTGTCGTAGATATTATACATATATTAGATATTATACATATATTATACATATATTAGATACATTATACATATTAGATATATTGTACATATATTAGATATATTAAATATATATTATACATATTAGATATATTAGACATAGATATGTTAGACATATATTATTCATATATTAGATATATATTATATATTATATGTATATTAGATATGTATCTTAGCTATATATCTTAGATGTTATACTGCATTAGATAGATATACTATCCTTAAATACGTCTCTCTCCATATGGGAGATGGTCAAGCCTGTAGTATCTGAGAAAACCACAGAAGCTGGATGATCCCTCTCACATTCTATTGATGCCCACCTCTCCTGTGGTGATTTAAATGAGAATGGCTCCCATAGGCTTCAGAATTTCAATTCTTAGCCACCGGATTATGAAACTGAGAAAGCTAAGGGGGCTTAGGAGGTGTCGTCTTACTGGATTGCGTGTGGTCTCACTGGGAGTGGACTTTGAGACTTCAAAAGTCTAGACTAGGCCCTGTGTTTCCCCCTCTGCCTTCTTAATGTCTAAGGAACAGGATGTAAAGCTGTTAACCGCTTCTTCAGAACCAACCTGCCTGCTGCTGTGCTCCTGGCCATGATTACTAATCCTCTGAAGCTGTAAGCCAGCTCCCGATTAAATGTTTGCTTTTATAAGGAAAAACATTTGGTCATGGTCTCTTTTCAACAATACAACAGTAGCTAAGACACCCTGAAGCAGGTCAGACCCAAATGTTGCCTGGTTTTATGTCAACTTGACCCAAGCTAGAGTCATCAGAGAGGAGGGAGCCAAAATTGAGACAGTGCCTCCATGATATCCAGCTGTAAGGCATTTTCTCAATTAGTTATCAATGGGGCAGGGCCCAGCCCATTGTGGGTGGTACCACTCCTGGGCTGGTGGTCCTGGGTCCTACGAGAAAGCAGGCTGAGCAAGCCAGGGGGAGCAAACCAATAAGCAGTACTCATCAATGGTCTGCCCCAGCTCCTGCCCTGCTTGAGTTCCTGGCCTCGATGCTTTTGAGAATGAACTGTTCTGTGAAACTCTGGACTAGAAAAGCCATCGAGTCATTTCTGTAGGAGCTTGCAAAGAACAGTAAAAAAAATAAAATAAAAATGAAGCCCCTTGTTCTGGAAAGACTCAGTGAAGCAGTATAGGGCAAAACCAGAACAGGGAAGTGGGAAGGGTTGGGTGGGAAAACGGGGAGGGAAGGGGGCTGATGGGACTTTCGGGGAGTGGGGGTCTAGAAAAGGGGAAATAATTTGAAATGTAAATTAAAAAATATATAGAATAAAAAATAATAAAAAAATAAAAATGAAGGCCTACCTGGTGAAGTTTCAGTGGGAAGCAGAGATTCTACCAGGCTTTTTGTGTGAAGAATCTGTAGTTTTGGTTAGCTGGGGCTGAAGAACCAGCTGTGATTAACAAGATACCACAACTGCTAAAGTAAAACCTTTAAAGTAAAAACTCAGTGCTCGTTGGCTGGAGCTGAGAATTTAGCAGTGATGAAGAAGAAACCAGCATGGTTGGGGCGAAACCTCTGGGAAAGTGTTTTCAGAGATTCAGCCACAGAAGCTGTGTTCCAGATGCGGCCAGAAGCTGGATTTGTGCTGGCAGCTGAACTTGGTAGTAAGCCAATAAGGAAACACTGCCTTGGGAGCCTCAGTCCGTTAGCTCAGTTGCAGATCTGGTCTCTGGGCCAGAGCCTTTGGTCTGAATCTCAGCTCTGGCGCTTGGGGTATTTGTATAGCATGAGCAAGGGATAAACTTCTGTGCCTCGGTTTCCTCATTTGTAAATTTCAATAAAAAAAACAAAACCCCATGGATAATGCATTATATAATTGCACATGTGATTTTAACATTAACAACAGTGTTTACATTGCACGGTTGTTATAGCAACTACTTGATACCCATAAATCACTTAGAACAATGCAGGGCACATCATGAGGTCCGTAAAGTATTATTTCTGCTTTCGAATTTCGTCCGTTTCACATTGAGAGGAGGAAACACTTGTTTTTGTACTTAGGGGTTTTAACTCGGAAATCAGAAAACCGTTTGCGATTGGTTCTAAAGAGGTGGAACTAACCAACCTTCGGGGTACCTCACCCCGCCTCACCCCCATCACAACTGCTTGAGGATGCTGCCCTCTTGTGGTCATTCTCCGGGGCTTTCGCCACTCTGTCCATTTCAGTAAGGCCAGACTTTTCTTTGTCTTCACCTGCCTTTAATCTAAAAGTTAATCTAGAAGCAGCTGCAGCATTCCCTCACAAGCGCTTCTCAAAATGTAGACTGTAAATCGCAGACGTGCATACGGATTTCCACCGTTTGACAGTGTCACCGAGTGACAGCTAAATGTTATATACTTTTTGTATGAATGTTTAGAAATGATGAGGAAAAGATGTGTCCACTCAGAGCACATATTGTTTGATCTTTTTAATTGATGCATTTGAAAATGAGATAAGTATCAGAGGATTCAAGCAGAGTCCTCTTTAGTACTGATGTAAGCATTCTTTTAAAAGAAAATCATTCTCATGGACTCTAGGATAAATGCTATATTGCACACCAAAAAACAGATTTTAAAATATTAACATGTCACTACTTTGACAAAATTTCTCAGAATCACTGAGATAAAAGTTACAGCATTTGTCACGTTTCACCTGGGTCATCTGTAGTGCCCCTTCCCAGCAACCCATATCTGATTTCTTCAGGAATTTCCCACAAAAACAAAGCAAAAACAACATGCAACTATGCAAAACTCCTCTTTTTCAATTCTTTTGCAGACTTACATGACCCTGGAAGGTAGTTCGAGGGCGGATCAAACTCTGTCTGGGTGAACTGTTACACAATTCCCAGCACCAAATATAGGCAACGTCAGAAGATTGGTGACTACTTTAAAACAAACAAACAAATAAATAAATAAAATAAAACAAACTCACACGTTCTCGCTCTCTCTCTCTCTCTCTCTCTCTCTCTCTCTCTCTCTCTCTCTCACACACGCACACACACACACACATTTGCTATCGTTTCTGATGGAGAATAAAGAATGAGTCTGAACTCTGCGCACTCGCTCAGCTGGCTGCAAACCCGGCATTCTCTCCCGGCTTCTGCGGCCACGGGGCATTGTAGACAGAACATTACTCAAACCACAGGCTCCAGACTCCCAGGTAACTGAAGCCAGCAGGAAGCCCTGTTTGATATCAAGTGTGCGCTTTATCCACCTTTTTTGTTGTGATGGGAAGAAGGGAACCAACTTTACTTTTATCTTGCCCTGTGGTAACATTGCCCAGTAGGTGAGGGCTTTTTTGGGTGCACTGTGGCCAAACTCTTTGATAGCTGCTGAATTCGTGATCATAAAATTTCAATAATAATAATAATAATAATAATAATAATAAACAAATGTTTTTTAATCCATCCTTACTAACATAAATCTTACAAAGCCACGGTCTTTTATTAAAGAGGATCTAAAATTCTGCATTCAGGAATCGCCACATGGAAAATAGAACTTAATTTTCTTTCTTAAGAGACAGAAACCCGTCTACCATGGGGCAGAGGCTCATATTTAACAAAGCAGTTTTGAACTTTGGAGTCAACCATACAGACTTTGAGCTAAACACAGTCTTGGTGTCTTATGATATTAAAAAAATACTCATGCAGAATAAGAAATCGAACTGTCTTTGTTTCCTCTACAAGTAGTTAGTTTTCAATGAGCAAGCCAGAGGTTTTTGTTTTTTTCATTTAACGAATATGCCTCCAAGATTGGTTTTGCTTTTACACGTGTGATTAAACTACATTAATCTACCCCATTTTTTGTACCTCCCCTTGTGGCATTTCATCTGAATCCAGTATCATTTTATGAAGAGGGTTCAGACCTGAACACAATACAGTCATCACCAGGCTTAGAGCAATTGCCAGCTCCTGCCAGTGTGTTCCTGTGCCATCCTCTGGTTCCTGTGCCTTCTCTATTTTTGATACTGTTTGTTCCAACTCCTTAAGAGTTCTAGTAATTTACAGAAAGAATACTCTTCATTAAAAGAGGAAGAATACGACTCAAAACCATGCTATGTATATTAGCCCAATATTTAACATTTAATAGTAATTTTGTGATTTAAGAGTCATAGATACTTTGGATGTTAATTATTTCGTTTAGACCAATCTTTAGAGGCATGCACATTTAAATATCTGATTTCCCATTCTAGAAATATTGCAATCACACCATAATTATGAATTAGTGTTCTATGCAAATTTCTCTCCGTCATTATTGCCAGAAGGTTTCAAGCACGCCGCTGGAAAATTACAATACAGTGAAAGAAGGCCGTCCTCCTCTGTGGCGTTCTCTTTTAAAGTGCAGCTGACACTTTGGCCTGGAGATTTCTTTGTTGCAGGCAGCTGCTGTGTGTGTTCTGTGTGTATTCTAGGGTATTTGCAGGACCCTAGATGCCAGTGTCATGTTCTTCCTCATTGTCTGCAGACACTGCCACATGCTCTCTGAAGCAATAACTGTCAACTTCCCACCAGAACACATTTGCTTGTTTGTTTGATTGGTTTATTTGTTGGTTGGTTGGTTGGTTGGTTGGTTGGTTGGTTAGTTAGTTGGTTGTTTGGTAGATTGGTTGTTTGATTGGTTGGTTGGTTGGTTGATTGGTTGGTTGGTTGGTTCGTTGGTTAGTTGGTTAGTTGGTTAGTTGGTTGGTTGGTTGGTTGGTTTGTTGGTTGGTTGGTTTCACCATAGCCTAGAACTCTTGGCAATCCTCTTGCCTCAGTTTCCTGAGTGTCAGGATTTGCAGGTGTGAGCCTCTATGACCAGCATCCAAGTTAAGTATGAATATTTCAAGCCAGCCATCTGTTTTCCTTCCTGTAGCTCCAGTCAGACTTCTGACCCTTTCACTCACTTCCCATCCCAGTTGTAGGATAGTCACAAACTATATGTCTCCGTTGCTTTTCATTTCTTTTTGACCCACATCCTCTTACTCCCGTCCTATTATTCCCTATAAATATATATGTTTGTGATTAATCTTTTACCTCAGTGGCCAACAAGGGATAAGCAGTGGCTAAGTGAGGTGATATAGAGAGCTTGGGGTGGAGAGACCTACAACTGGCAGACCAATGTCTGAATTCTGATGTCTCCTCCTGAGTGTAAGACAGTTCACTCTTAAAAGGATGGTGGCACCAGCTTCACGGGTATTATATGTAAGGGCATAACAGTATGCTATATTTCCCTTATTATAGTAAGAGTCACGGCCAGGACTCCTACCTGAAACATAGGTAGACAAGAGAAAAACATAAAAAGTTTACTTGGCCAAAGTTTGGCATGACCCAAAGCAGAGGCCCATTCTGGTTTCATTCAGAAATGAAAATCAAAAAGCCCAGGGAGCATGGTCCATTTTTCATATGTAGGATTGACGAGGATCAGACGCTCATGTGACAGTGTAACTGGACAGGGCAGTGTGGTCTGGAGCTGGAGTATGAACTGAGATGGAAAGTCAGCTCCACCTGTGGCTCAGAGTCTTCTAATTCACATTCATGTCTCTGTGGCATGTCTTCCAGGCACAGAGCAGGACTCCTCAGGAACGAGGGACCTCAAGGGACAAAGCAGAGAGGAGTGATCTTCCTGCAGAAGAGGAATTCCACTTTCCACAACTTGTTTTGCAGGAGGACCAAGTACAGGAGTGAGATGGAGTGATCTCGCCTCTGACGCCTTCCGACGGCCTTCCGTTCAAAGAGCTTGCAGCCCCAAGTTCTATGTTAACTTGAGACCAACTTGTAGAATCACACATGGGACTGGATCAGAAGGAAAGCCGTTTGTAGATTACTTCCTTCCTAACAGGTGAGGTAGGTGCTATTCTCTGTACAGACTTCCTAGGAGTCTAGGGCCCCATTTCCATACAAGCAAACTGTAGTCCTGAAAAACAATCCTTTTCAAGAGTCTAGAGGTGTTAAGAAGAGAAAGGTGTTATATATGCTTTTAAGATACCAAATACACCTCTCACAGCTCCCGGACCAACATGAGATATTTATTCATGTTTTCTCGGGAGAATAAAGATATACCATCTCCAATCTCTACTCTTATTGAAAGGCAAGTCTAGGAAAGTTCCAGACATGGCCACAGGGCGCAAATAACTCCATGATTTTGGAGTTATCTCAGAAGTCCAGTTCCTTCTCATGTTAGATCATACTAACTCTGTCGGTTGGGAGACTAGTTGGGACAGGGACTGGTACCGTGTGTTGAAGAGAGGACGCCCTTCTTGCTATTCTCAACTACTCTTTTTCATCGTGGATTCATCTAAGTTAGTATTTCATGCTTAACCGCTGGCCATGCAAGAGCTAGCTGGTCATAAACTTTCAATGTAGCTAGTGTTTTAAAGGAAAGGAGGAACAAAGCAACATGTAGATGGAAATCAGGTGGGGTTTTTTTTTTTCAAGCTAGAAAAATAAGGAGAAGCAATGAGTAGAGGACTAGAAGATGGCTATAATTTTTTCTCAAAAAGCAATTTTAATAATTTCTTCTAGAGTGTAATGATTTTTTTTTTTTATTGTTTTAGAGGCCTGGGTCAGGGCAGAGGAAGCAGCTCTATGTCCTTTCTTGGAACAGGATTTCCGCACCCTTGCTGCATGATTCTGATTTCATCACTTTCCCAATGATGCCCTGCTGTTGGCCAGGGGCCCTTGGTAGGTCTTAGCCCATGTGACCCAGATGCACATGGAATGGATTCAGCAGCGGTCGCACAGGATGGGGCCAGCGGATGAGGGCGGGCCAATCTAAGGGACAGAGGGGAGGCCAAATTGCCACCTGGAGTTCTTGATTCTTCTTTACTCTGTGGTTTTTATATTTTTTTCAGCTTCAAGAATTAAAATTTAGTTTTTAAATCATATAATGTCTAAGCTGGAAGACCTGTATGTATTCTTCAAGGGCTGGGACATGTTATGGATTATACAGAGAAAAGAACTGACAAAACTGAATCTACTTCGTGTAACCTGGGAGTGTGGGGTAGTAGGCTCACAGTATGCCTATCGCAGCTCAAGTTCACTCAGATGCACACCCTCTTGGACACCGCTGGGTTCCCGGGCATTTGAATGGGATGCCCTTGGAATCCAGTGGCCTTATATACCCACTGACTTTACAGCGAACTACACAGAAGGTCATCGGTCACTAGATGAGTATTTCAGATTTGCTCATGGTCTTGTTATATACAAAATGGCGGCTTTCTCACTGATTTCTGGAAATGCTTCCTACCGTCTTAATTACAGGGAAATCAGCAAAATCCTTCCAATCAACTATTGCAGTTATCTGGTATTTTGTTTTGAACTTGCCACCTGCAGTTAATCCAGTTCTTTCAGGGTTTGTCTCTGTGTGGCAACCTTTGTGATAGATCATGTACCCATCACAAAGAACAAAAGGTCAAGACACAAATTCGAAACACTACCAGGATATGGAGACCATGTGCAGTCAGTGCTTAAGTGCTTTTCTAATGTTAGGTCTACCCTGTGCTGATGTACCGTTTTTAATGTATGGGCATAGTTAGGATGATGCCAATTACACTAGTAACCATGGAGACCAGAATTCCATAGATGAATGAGAGAGGGAATGACAAACTGAGCTTGGATATATGTTATAAAATAAATAAATACAAATTTTACACTATTATGGGTTAGCCAAATAAAATGGAGCTCAACTCGCTAGGAAAGATTTCAAATTTTCGTCCGAAATTTCTTCATAAATGTAAAATTATGCTTTTCATGCTATTGTTTTTCGGTAAATGCTTAACCACTGGCCATGCAAGAGCTAGCTGGTCATAAACTTTCAGTGTTAATGACCGTTGTCTGTGTTTTTAACTAACATTGATTTATTTCGAATTTCAGCAGATGTGAAGGTAGAATCACTGTCCAACTTCAGAAGTTCTGAAAGATTAATGTCTGCAATGCCTTTTCTCATTTCACATACGTGCTTCCGAAACCGTCTGTGCATCACGTGGAGAAAAGCATTTCCGCCCTCCCCTGCAACTGTGCTCTGACAAAGATGCAGTTGAAATTCACATGCAGGTTTTGTTTTGCTTATCTTTCCCCCTGTGTTCTAATATAATTTCAAGAAATTAGGAGTGCGAGTCAGGCCGTGAGAGTGAATGGCTAGGGATGTCCCAGGGGGCTTGGATTGCACACACTCTCAGGCTGATTAACAGCTTGACCGGACAGCCCTGCGCACCCACAGAGAGGAGCCCTGGCCACAGCTCTCGGACAGGAGAAGTGGCTTCTTCTAAGGCAAACAACCTTCGACCCATGGTCTTCGTCTGGGCCCATCAGGTCAACTGTTGTTTTACAGAACATCGGCCATTGTCTTTCTCTGTGTGTCAGGAGCCTCTTGAAAGATTATATGAGGATAATTAAGTGGTGAATAAGGGTCAATGTGGACAAATAAATCAAACTGATAGTTTGAACACAGACTGATTGAGCAAAAACAAGGAATTCTGCCATGCCTGTTACCGTGGGGCCGGATGGTTACTGACTTTGTTAACATTACATCCAAAGGCAGCAAGTGGAAACGCTTTGTGTGGGATCAAAAGCTGAGCAAAGAGACACGGGATTTAATTGTTCAGCTTTAGTTTTGAAATAAAGACATGCAGCGCCTCCATTTAGTTGACTCTAATGGAGCACAGAACCAAACTCACGCTTTAGCATGCTAATTGGCTCCGAAAATGCTTCCCGCTTGTGTATCAGAAATGTAAGAAATTCCAGAAGCACCGGGGAAAGTTTAGAAATATAAACGGAACTAAAGTCCTTGCTTCCGATTTGAGGAAGACAGCAGTAAAATACAATAAATGTACTTTTTAATAAGCATTTTAATTTTTTCTTAGAAAGCTAGTGTTATGTAAATCATGTTTATATAACAAAAAGCTGTGGAAATTAAAATTATTAGGTAGAAGGAAATAGTTTGTTATAGAGGCAGCCTAGAAATCTTGGGAGGGGAGAGAGAGAGAGAGAGAGAGAGAGAGAGAGAGAGAGAGAGAGAGAGAGAAAGGAAGGACGAGGGGGAGAGAGGGGGAGAGCCCTTCGAAAGGCTGATGACATTTGTTCTAAAGAGGAAAATATATCAGAAAAGAAATGCAAAGAGGGAAATGGTTAGTTAGAATAAGGAGGAGCTATTTTTAACTACAAGCATCTTGTGCATTTTATTTATTTATAGAAATCGAAGTTTCCCAAGGACCAGAATTTCACTTCACCATGTATATCTCATAGTGTATAAATAAGCACATCAAATAAACGATTGTTTTATCCTTTCTCCTCTGTCTTATCACTTGGCTGTGACGCCACATGTGTCAGAAAGAACGACACACTGGATTCAGTACTATGCCACAGAGAGATTTCCACCTAAGCATATCGTCCTTTTATTTGATTATTTAAGTGATTATCTGATAGTTGCTTATTTATATAAGTAAAAGAAGCTGAGTTTGAAAGATCACTGTACAGAAGCAGAGTCTATAATTTATTTATTGTGATATCACAATGTCATCAGTAAACAAGTTTTATCTTCATTATATAGCAACCTTATTTGTTGCAAATCAAGATATAAGATATCAACTACTCTTCTACCCATCTGAATGTTTTATATCCTGAAGAAGTTGGCATTATGGTGAACCGTGATGTAAATGGTAATTTATAATCAATAATATTTGCTTGGAAATATTAAATATTATTTGTTAAATATCATTCTTATATCTGGACATTTGTCCTCATTTTTTTTTTAATTGAAGCGTAGGACTGAATGCCATGCTGGGCTACTGAAAGTAGTGTCCTGTTATTAATGTCTGCATCATGTTCATATAAAAAAGTATGAGGAATAAATTATATGGGCAGAGGTGGCTCTTGGCTCTCCCCCTCCCCCATAAATAATTTAACATAAAGAATCTAAGAGGAGCTCGCCTATGGGCTGCCCTGTCTGAGAAAGCGAGCTAAGAAAGGTGTGATGCCCTGTGGAGGGAGATGAAGGCAAACCCACACCATATCCAATCAGCCTTTTTCTGAAAGGTCAGGACATTCTGTCTGGGTCCGTTTGTGTTTGTGATTGTGCCCTTTCCCTATTCACTGACACAATGTAACTGTCAGTCTCAACAAGGGTTCCTGGATCCACTGGCTCCACAGTTCTCGGGGTAACATACAATATTTCACATCCACAAAACAATTCGGAGTCTGCGTGGGCAAACCATATGATGGCTACAGGGAGCAATATGGTCACACCCTACTGAGCCCTCTCAAGGGGGCTTCTGGAAGAAACGACACCGGCGCGGGGGTGGGGCGGGGGAGCCCCCGCTTTGCTCTTCTGTGCTTTGGTGGACTTCCCAGATAGCATTTTAATGCCTCAGTTTTGGTCACCAGAAGTCCAATGCAAATGTTTCCTCGTCTGCCGTGCTTCAGTGGATGAAGAGAGCTTACGGCTACGAAGAGTGCTTGCGGCACGGATCCTGGAGGCTGATAGATATTAGAAATATTTAGCACATTAATGATGGTCTTGTTGGATTTCCCCGGTGGGTGCTTTACTTTGCTACTCATTTCTCTTCCCAAACAAATCCAGACATAAGCTCAGATTTATAAGGGCAGAGGACGAGCCCTGACTGTCGAGGGAGTTGAGAGAGTCAGCGCCCTGTCATAATTTTCCACCAACGGGATCTGAACTGAGCTCTAGAGGATTAACGCATATGGTACATTTTCTCCGCATTTGGCCTTGAATCTTACTCTCTGACCAACTGATTGATTTAAGCTACAGTCCAGTCTGTCACTTCATTCACGGTGGAATTAGATAAACTATTTACATAAAATGGCAGTACAGAGGAAAAATAAGAGAGGAAAAAGCCACCTTGTTCCCCAGGCACACAAGCCAATTTCTTCCTGCCCTATATGTATTATACCAGGGTTCCAGCTGTATTCTTTCTTTATAAATTTTAACGGGAATTAAAAATTTTAATGAGTTTATTTTCTAATCTTCCTTGAAGTTTTCCAATAGCAAATATAGTCTTAATGTATTTCCAAATAATTCATATTCCCTACCTATAGCTCATATCTCTCTCAATGCTTCATCCATAGATGCTGAATATTTCAAGTTGATACAAAGTTCACTAGATGTCCAAATTAGTTAATGACTCATCTAATTGTGCTGAGTTCGAGTTGTGCTACAAAGCTTTATTTCTCAACCCGTGTACTGATTGCTTATGCATACACACCTACTCATATCAGAATATGATGATGATTGTGACTTTCTTTCTAGTAGATGGCCATCTGTGATGGTAGAGGGGGCAGTTAAATTTACAAACCACAAATGATCTAGCTTTGGCTTGAGATCACACTTCTACATTTTTTGCTCATGTGGTAGTCTGTATCTGAGGTTATAGGAATTAATCATAAAAATTCAATTTCAACGAATCAAAAGAGACCATCCTGTTAAAACTAACTTAGGCTATCACATAGCCTAATCCCTCTAATCTGTTTCATGTTCTAAAATTTCACTTGATGTTGTACTACAGTAGATACAGACATCACCTTCAATATTGATGAAAGTCCTAGTGTCGACAAATCTAAGGGTTGTCATGAATTGTGTAGGCATATAGTTTTCACAACCCATTTTAATAAAGATTCAGCCTCCCCTCTAGCCTACCACCCATCAGAGGTAGTGGAAAGGAGAGGCCATTAGGATAGAGGGGAAGTAGACCAGTTTAGAAATAGTTCTTTAGGGCGAGTCCAATCCTAGATGTTCTAAGTCCAGTCCACTAGAAAAAAAAAAACAAAACAAATGAAAACACAGATCATCAGCTGTAGTTCAGTCCACTCAGCAGTCATCAGACATGAATCAGCAAGGGCAGTGCAATCTAGAAGAAAGAGGCTCACCAATAGGCTGGATTCTGTGGAAGCAGCAAGAAGTTGCAGGGTCTCAGGTGAACTTCTTTGGTGAGCTCTCTCTCAAGTGAAGCTCAACAAGGCAATGTAAGACAAACCAATACAGGCAAAGACCAGAGAGGCGGAGCAAGGTGAACCAATGCAAAGCATCCTTTCAACCACATACCCAGAAAAACATCGTTATAAGAAACAGAAATTCCAAAGAAACAGAAATTTTGTACTTTATGTATGTGTGGGTGTATACATGTTCATGTGTACACGTGTGGAGGCCAGAGGTTGGTGTTAGCTATCTTCCTCAATTTTTCTCTACACTATTATTTTGAGGTAGAGTCTCTTACCGGCCCCAGAGCTTGCTAATTTGACTAGACTGACTGGCCAGCAAGCTTCAGGGATAGCTCCTTCTACTTCTGCTTCCTTCGCACTGGCTACAGATGTGCATCTCCAAGGCTTCTTGAATGTTTGGGGATGGGGATGGAACTAAGTCTTTGTACTTGACCAACTGAACTGTCTTCTTAGTGTGAAAATATAAATTTTTATTGAAATTGACAACTCAGTGTTTAGCAAGGAATATGCAAAAGGTACAGAAATGTTAGGAAAATGAGGTCCACAGTTCATTACAGAGGTTGCTACAGTGGTTGACAGCAACAATATGACTTCCCTGCAACAGTGTTGCTTGTGGGGTTGTTACATCCTTGCATGGTCCAGGGCTTAAAGCCCTACCCATCTTTAGAGGCTATTTCAGAGTACAAGTAAAAGGCAGAAGGCTACAGTGGAGATGGTGGCATCCCTACTGCCTGCCCCAGAAAAATACACACTGTTGATAGGTGGAAAAGACAGCCTGATACTTTTGAAAGTTTTCCTTTTCCCCCAGTGAAAGTTACAGGTTTCTCACAGTGACATATCATGTCTGGGAGCTTCTTTCTTCTGTATGGTGATGCCATGTCGTGTGAGGTCTATTCTACTCTTCTTAGTTTTTAAGAGCTAGGTCAGAATATAAGTTATATGACAAATTGTACTTTATTTTAATGCTGACTTTGCTTGCCAGTGAAGGAACTGGTATGCCTTTTCCGGGAGATAAGATGGAAGTGGAGCTACTTGAGACCTTCTTGAAGATTTGAGAGATTGGTATCAGATGGAAACTTAGGAACCAAATCCACACTCTCAGGCAGAATAACCCTGTGCTCTACTATTGAGCTACAGACAGAATACATACAGAACACATACAGAACACATACAGAATAACCCTGTGCTCTACTACTGAGCTACATACAGAATACATACAGAATACATACAGAATACATACAAAATAACCTTGTGCTCTACTACTGAGCTACATGCAAAACACATACAGAATACATACAGAACACATACAGAATACATACAGAATAACCCTGTGCTCTACTACTGAGATACATACAGAATACATACAGAATACATTCAGAATACATACAGAATACATACAGAATAACCCTGTGCTCTATTACTGAGCTACATACCAAGCTGAGCTTCTTGGAGAACTTTACCTGCAGCTTCTTGTTTAAAGCCTTACACATGTTATTGTGAACTCTCAGAATCATGCTAGTGGAATTCAGGACATGCTACCACATAACATGGCATCTGCGTATCCGAGTCAACAGCAAAGACATGAAGATCATCCTTCTGGGAAAATCATCAGGCCTTCATTCACAACAGTTCTTAGATTTTGAGGAAACAGTCAAAGGAACCGGGAAGAGCCTGAGCAGATGGGAGGCTCCAGTTTGTTAGGTTTTCTTGCTTATTCTCTAATCTCCTTCTCCTGTGACTGTTCACTCTCCATTACAACAGCATTGAGAATGGTGACCTGTTTCATTGGGCTTTTATTGCAAAGGCTCCCAGGCCACACCAAACTTATACTGAGCAAACTTGTGTGATTTTTTTCCTTGTTTATCTGTTTTGTTGTTGTTATTATAGTGGTCTTGTTGATGAGGCTAGTGGTATATGAGGAAAATAAACATTTTTGTTCCCTACATCCTAATGATGTAGATTAAATCTCAGTATTCCTCTTCTAGTGTGCCCTGAGCATAGGACTTAGCAGCCAGATTCTATAATTCCTGGTACTTCTTGTGGATGGATGAAAGCAGATGTCTCTAGGTAAAATGTAATGGATATGATGGGTACTATTTCTACACACCTGTGGATTAAGCATTGGACGGTATCATCTATACCTTCTTTCCTTCTCCTACTGGCTGAATTTAAACATGCTCAGTGAACTTCAACCATTATGACTGCATTACCAGGATGGAGAAGCAATGTATGGAGATCTTGAGTGACAATCTTGATTATAAAAGACAGCTCAACAGACCTGGACCACTTACTATGAAAAGGAGGAAGAAAGACAAAATGTTACCTGCCTTCCCTCACATGCAAAATATGTTATCTCTCTGTCTTGTCTTGTCTTGTCTTGTCTTGTCTTGTCTTGTCTTGTCTTGTCTTGTCAGTCTTTCTGCCTATTGTGATATGGCATCAGAAGGGGATTATTTGGGAAGGAAGGAGACCAATGAAAGAGGGAAAGAGGGAGAAGTGTTAGAGGATGATACAAGGGGGTCCAAAAACTATCAAATGATATCTATGAAAATGTCATAATGAAACTCACTGTTTTGTATGATAATTAAAATAATAAAAATAAAATTAGATACTTAAGAGAAATAAATGCCTACATTTTTAAGTCACAGTATTTGAAAAAAAATCTCTTTTCATAACAACTTTTTCTCCAAAGAACATCTTCAGAAGCATCCCTTTTATTTTGATTTTGATAATTGTGTGTGTGTGTGTGTATCCATATATGTGAGGGTATATTTGTGCTTGTGTGTCCATATAGGTACACTCCTGCCATGGCACATGTGTGGAGGTAAAAGAACAACCTTGGGTATCAGTCTTTACCTTATAGGGTGTTGGAGACAGGGTCTTTCTTATTCACTTCTATGAATCAGGAAGCTGGCCATGAACGTTTGGGATTCTCTTGTCTCTGCCTACCAGCTGCCCATAAATAATTTAACATAAAGAAACCAAAATTCAGACACCAGACCACAGAACTCTGTAGTACTTCTAGTTTTTCTGTAGGTCATGGGGTTCTGCACTTAAGTCACCAGGCTTGCATAGCAAATGATTGACTTGCAGATGGAGCCTACCAGCAAAAATGCATTCCTTTTAAAGACAATTACAAAGATACATGTAAGGCCCCAGTAGGAACAGTTCACGGCCAACCTGTATGGCTTTTTTATCCTTATCTTGTATAGCTGAAGGCTGATAGCAGTGAGTTAGGGATGACCACGTCCTACAGAACATCAAAATTAATGGGTATGACTTACAATGTGTTTTCATGTATTTTTTTTATAATTTTAGTTTGCTCTTTAATTCTTGGCAAAATTTTTTTACTTATGTTATTTTCTCATAGGAGTTTATCAAGTGAAGAATTAACAGACTCAGTTGTTGTTGGTAAATGGCATTTTTGTCTGGTAACAAGTTAGAGGGATGCCTTATAATATATATATATATATATATATATATATATATATATATATATATATATATATATATATTATATTATATTATATTATATTATATATTAGAATCTATATATATTCTGGACAGAACACAGTGGTATCAAGTCATTCTGGAATTGAGAGCTATGAATCTGCTGTCCTTTTAGACAAAATTTTACTTCTTCCTGTCATCAGGGTTTGATCCCAACATACATGAATTTCAGATGCTGCAAGTAATAATGAAAAAATCAAATGAGCATTCATTAATTCTGATGACAAGACTTTAGTTCTACTCTATCGTATTAGAGTAAGTATAGTTCCCTTGACTGAATTTGTGTCTGCAAGCATCTACCTCATTACCTACCTGTAGGATGATGTCTTATCTATCTCTTTCCCATAAACATCTGGTACTGATTATACCCAATGTCTAAATAGTGTGTTGTGTTGAAGAGTTCTGACAAATGAGATGTGGTGAGGAGAGACTGGGTTCACCATTACTTCCCCTGACTGCTTGTGGTTCAAAGCAAGTGTCTGTCTAGGCAGTGGAAGGAGTATGGTTTCTGTTTCCTAAGGTAAATCATATAAAACAAGTAATGTGCTGGATGCTTGCAGTTGCAACTCCAGTCAGGGGCCTCCACTTGTTCTAATCTGAGCTGATGAAGTTTCTGTAGACTTTCAACAAAGCCAGCACAAACTGTGCCTTTTTACAGGGTCAGAATTTTTTGGTGACCAGATGACTCATTGGAGGACTCTTGTGTTTTGACTGGTTTTCAATATTGGGAGCAGAGGTGGGGAAAACTCATCCCTTATGTTTTTTTGGTTTTTGTTGTTGTTGTTATTGTTGTTGTTGAAACAGGATTTCATGTATCCCAAGCCTGCTAACTTTCTTCCATGAAAACATTGAAGATTTTTTTGTTTTCATATGTGTGTGTGTGCGTGTGTGTGTGTCCATCTGACTCTGTCTTCTGTAAGATGTGGGTGCCCACAGAGGCCAGAAAGTGCATCAGGTCTCCTGCAGCTGGAGTTCCAGGCATTCATGAGCTGTCCAACAGGGGTGATGGAAAATGAACTTGTGTCCTTTGGAAGAGCAGCAAGTGTCCTTCACTGCGGAACCATCCTTCTAGCCCCAGAGACCTCTCTTTGTACTCTGTTCAGACACTCTGATTTTCTGTCTTTCGCTTTGCTTTGAAAATCTTTCCAAACAGCTTTTCATTTTCCAGCTTGCATCTTCTTTTATAATGTCCTCCTCAATGCCTATGGGACATAGAGTTCCTGTGTGTGACCAGACCTTGTTCATTTGTTATTCATTTGATATCAAACATTCTCAACTTCTATGAAAATACTGGAGTGAGTCTGAACGGCTCTGACCTGGGTGCCAGCAGGGCATCATACACTTGCTGTAACCTGTGTATCCTTGTCTGCAAAGTGGAGGTAATAATACTCAAGGGGGTAACCTTGACTACCAAATGAAATATTAAAATCTTTACATGAAATAAGATCTGTACTTGGGTAGATGTTATTGTTATTACATGTGTTTCATTTAAAATACCCAGATCAGTGCTTAGAATGTAATGGCAATACAGTGAACGGATGGGTCAACAAGAATTCTGAAACTGAGTTCTGAACGTAGATCTACCATATACCATATGCATCACAGAATTATGCTCATTTTATAAATTAAAATGAAAGGGTTTAGAATCTAGAGTCTAGAGCAATGGCTCTCAATCCTGATTGCACAACGGAAGACTAAAGGAACTCCAAAATACGAGAGTCACAAATATTAATTGTAAAATTTAATGGGATTCCCTGTGATATTCCCAAACACGCATACGTTGTGCTTTGTCTTCATCTACATATCTCCTCTTGCCCTGCCCGGTCCCTCTTTTCTAACTTTCAGGGACCTTCAAAATGTGTACATGCCTGAGGTCTACCTTAAATCAATCTAGATTTTCTTAGAATTCAACTTAGTAATAGCTGTTAGACTTTTTGTTTTGTTTTTAATTCTGAAACAACTCCAAATAGGGTTGGTTGAATATATAGAACTTAAGAATTTTCTTCCTGAACCATTTCGAATAAATTACTCACCCACTGAGCTAGCACAGTTCAATAGGATAGTTTGAATTTTCTACAAACAAGGGCATTCTTGTCTGTCATCTCCCCCCGACCCCCGTGTGTGTGTGTGTGTGTGTGTGTGTGTGTATGTATGTGTGTGTGTATCTCTGTGTCTCTCTCGCACATCTCTCATCTATTTATCATCTCTCATCTATCTATTTATTATATATCTATCATCTATAATCTATCTATCTCTCTCTGTCTGTCTGTCCGTCCATCCATCCATCCATCCATCTATCTATCTATCTATCTATCCATATGTGTCTGTCTATCTATCTATCTATCTATCTATCTATCTATCTATCTATCTATCTATTTATCCATCTATCACCTGTCTGTATATATCATCTGTCTGTCTGTCTGTCTGCCTGCCTGCCTGCCTGTCTGTCTGTCTGTTGGTCTGTCTATCTATCTACCTATCTATCTACCCATCCATCTCTCTGTGTGAGTAGACATCAAAAGCAGATGATTACCATGAATAAACTTAATGCTCTTTTATCCCATGTTAGGAACAGTGGAGTGGGTGGGAACTTCTTGACAAGATAGGAAAGTTGTGCATTCAGCAATCTGTGGCGAGCTCATGTTGAACCAGACTGTGCAATGCTTGAGCACCTAGATGTGGACATCCAGATACGGTGCCATCAGGTCCAAATGAGAGGAGGTGACTCATATGGGCCGAGCTAGCCATGTAGGCATGTCCCTAGTATGTGCATCACACTTAGCTTCAATGTTCATTTTACTTAGAAGACTATGCATCTATCCAGAGGTTTCATTTTATCTTATTCACAATATAATCACAATTCATAAGTTATATAGTTGTCTAGGTCAACCTAATAGAGATTGTTTTTGTTGAGACATATCTACATATTATTTTTAAGATATTGAACTGCCAATGAAAAATTTAATTGTGACTGAAGGGTAAGAGAAATATGATGTTGTCTCTTCCAAAATTATTTGTTTTTAGGAAGAGTCTCAGACATACATTGTGAGTATGGAATGTGACACTGGCATAGAAGGGTTCCAATCCTTGGTCACTGACCATTCATCCTAGCTTGATGTCTGACTTGGTAGCCACAGCTGTCTTATGCCTAGGACTTACACAAATCAAATCCAGGGAGTATGATGCAGGAAGAGGAAAACAGAGCTCTTTGAATCACCATGACATCCACAGAGCTGCCCTCCAGTGCATGGCATGGGAAGGCCATAGTCACCTGCTTACCACCATGCCATGCAGTACCAACAGAGGATGTCTCCCAAGGACCTGCCAGTCCACTTGGCCAGCCTGCAGCAGGAGCTACCACAAGGTATGACTATGTGGTGGACAGATGGGAGAGAAAGAGAAGTGGGGCAGCTTGATCACCATGAAGAGAGATGGAACTGGAGACTCGAGAGTACAGAGTAGTAGCCTGCCTGAGCTGCTGCTGAGGGTCATGTCTGAGTCTGTGGCTTCACAGTAGTAGGGGTCAGTGTCTGTGTCCATGGCTCATATTACTCTGTAGACATCATGAGGATTCCTCTTGTCAGGGCAGCTACAGGGGACCATGTGGATGCCCAGGAGCTGTGAATGGCCCTGCCCACCACTAGATGTGCTGGATGTGATGTGAGAGAAGAGAGCTGCCCCCATCTCTCGCTGGAGGCAGCACTTGGGAGAGCAGCCTGTACCTTGCCCAGGCAGCACAATGGAGCTAATCCTGGTGGCAGAGGTGCAGGTGAGCCAGCACGGAGACCTTGAGTGTGGGAGAGCTTGCCCCTCATAGGCTGTAGCACTTGGGGTACTTGACCCTTCAGTCACAATTAAATTTTTCATTGGCAGTTCAATATCTTAAAGATAATATGTAGATATGTCTCAACAAAAAATAATCCCTATTAGGTTGACCTAGACAACTATATAACTTATGGATTGTGATTATATTGTGAATAAGATAAAATGAAACCTCTGGATAGACGCATAGTCTTCTAAGTAAAATGAACATTGAAGCTATGTGTGATGCACATACTAGGGACATGCCTTCATGGCTAGCTCCGCCCATATGAGTCACCTCCTCTCATTTGGACCTGATGGCACCATATCTGGATGTCCACATCCTCACCCAGGCAGCACAGTGGAGCTGGCTCTGGAGGCATGGGAGAGGGATGAGCTTGCCCTAAGCGGATGAGAGCAGTAGAGCTGACCCTGCCTCCTGTCTTTGGAGGCACTGGGTGGCCTAGCCAGGGCAGTGCTGGAGAGCTCACCCTGATGATGCAGATAATGGGGAGAAGACAGGCTGCTTTCAGGTCCAGTTCCAGGGCTCTGAGTTGGTCTGCTTTAAAATCTGTATTATCTGAGAATGGTAGGGATGTGTGCAAGGACTAGTCCTGCTGATCCAGGGATGCAGGTGCTCCATGACACAGGGTAACAACACGATAACTGGGAGGAGTCCCAGTGAGGATCCAACATTGATGGTGCCACAGAAGCCAGACATATTGATCACTGAGACCGGTGACTCATTGCAATGAACATTTGCAAGTGAAGAAGTGTGGGCAGGGGGCTATCCTATGGTACACACTGTGATGCACTATAACTTTCATGGTGAGATGTTTGCTATGCTTTGTTTTGCTGTTGGTGGTGGTGGTGGTGGTGGTGGTGGTGGTGGTGGTGGTGGTGTGTGTGTGTGCATGTGTTTTATTTTGGGGGATAGGTTGCAAGATACGAGGGGATGAGGAGATAAGAGGGAATGGGGTATGTGATATGAAACTCACAAAGAACCAATAAAAATATTTTTAAAAAACCACAGCAGGTTGTATTTATATATTTGTGCATATATTACATATATATTTTATATTTAAATATTTTTACATATATAAAATGTATATATGTATATATGTGCACATATGTATTGTTACATATATGTAACAATAAAAAAGAGTCGATTGACTTGAGAAGTGGAGGATATGGGAGAGGCCAAAGGGACCTGGGATGTTTCCCAGGGACAAAAAATTTTATTTATTAAAAAAGAAGTTTGTACATTTAGATACTTCTAGCCATGCATTTGAACCAAGGCAAAAATAAGACAATATTCTCCATGGGACTCCAAAAAAAATGATACGATTTCTACCAGATTTTTAAATATCCTAGGGATTATTGAGAGTTTTTCCAACCCATTGAAAATGGAGGATGTGAAGAAAATACTTCTGTTTACAATAAATTCTCTTCGGTATAAAACCAGTTAAACAGAGAACACAGCAGCACGCGTGAGAATCCTCCCTTGGGTACATCCATAACTGACTGCAGAGTATCATCCACGGACTCTAGCAGATGCCCGACAGAGGAGTTCCAAGCCCTCACCTCCCTCTCGTCTCTTGTGTTAATGAGGACTCTTGATGCAGTTTAAGACACACTGGTGAGCAACCCTAAATCAGAGCTTGTCCTGTGGAAGAAAAGTTTACAATGGGTATCCAGGCCAGTTGGTGAGAATTCCAGATGTGGGCCTGCACCCTGCCTCTGACCAGCATCCATTTCTGCGCTCCACAGCTGGTCCATGTAAATGTGCCATATTGCTGCCCATCTGCTCAGAGAGTGCACAGTGGCACATCTCCCTCTGACAGTGGACCGTTTTATTGGAGGCCATAAATATTGAAATTCATAGGCATGAAGCAGCAGATTTTTAATGTTACTTAGAGAGACATTTGAGCCACAACCTTTGGCAGAAGCGCACAGCGAGAACATCTCGGTACACTGTGCACCATTTGGTTCAGACTCATGAACAACTTTTCCAGGGATTTCATGACTCTCCAATCCCAGGTAAAATGGAGTACGGACCCTGAGGGACGGTATTCAGTGTGAATGTCACCCTGCACACGGTGTGCATTTGAGGCACGGACTTTCCAACCCTGAGCTGTGTTAAACCATATGTTAATGTTTTTATACTCAGAAAAGATTAGACTGGGGACCAATAAAGTTTCAAAACTACAAATAATAAGCTAACCGTTGTGAAACAACAGAAGCATTCCTTCAGCTGATTTTTTTTCTGAAAGACTGTAATTTTCATTTTTTTGCGGGGTTGTATTTTGTTATAGCAAACTAGCTTATCCATATTTTATAAGCTAATATGCACGGGTTTTTGTACCAGAGAGTAAACACCCCCCATTAATTTGAAATGGGTGGCATGTGGTGTGGCTAAGAAGTGAAAGGCTTGCTTTGTGGGGGCTATTCCTTGTTGAGTAAATCATCCTAAGCAAACTCTGAGACCGACCCCGTAACGGAAGCTAGCCAGGTTTGGGGATGAGAAGTCTGCGGGTAACCTGAGCAGTTTGGGGTTTTCAGGGTGGTATTCTTTGTCCTTAATGAACTCTGAGGCAAAGCTGTTCGGGACAAAAAAAAAAAAATGACCTGGAGGCAAAACATGATTTGACTTTGTGTCAGTGCTTTTGAAAATGCTGAAGCCAGAAATGCCTCCTTAGCGGTTGTCAGGTGGCTAACAGCAGAGGCAAGCTGCTTATTTAGCAGAGTCGGAAGTTAGGGATGGGTGTGAGGATGCTCCCAAATTGATGTTTGTTGTCCCTGGAGCTGTTAACAAAAATCTGATGTGGAAACGATTAAGGGGGAAAAAGACACTCTTCATGCCTAATTGATGCAAAGAACTGAAAATGTTAGAAATCCAAACTGAATTTCAATTAATCTCCTGGCACGTACATCTCTTAAGACTGTGAGCGCTTTTAGCTTTACTTCATTATCATTTTTTCAGTTGCTGGGGGGCGGGGGGCGGTGGCGTCTTTGCAATTCTTTTTTTTTTTTTTAAATAACAAGTTGTGTGTTTATTAGTGCCGTTAGAACATTCCAACAATAAACTGTGTCATTGCTCAAGCATTTCCCCGAGTCCCCAGTCAATACAGTTATGTAAGGTGGCAGGTTAATAAATGCGACACACTGAAATCATTTGTACCAGATTATCGTCCCTTCCAAACTCTGACAGATGCTAAGTCCAGCTGGTAAAAAAGTTTATAGGCGAGTTGGATCTGGGGTCTTCACACACTCCACAATGTTGGCTACCAATGCTTGTTTTAATGAGTCACGGATTGCCTGTTTATCTTCTGCTCCCTGCTGTTTCTGCATTTTCTCTTCCAGAACAATCCTAGAAACACATGCTGCTACAGACGCTGGAGAAATGTGTATAGATGTTTGAGCCAAATTATTATAAAGAACTCTTTCTTCTCCGATATTAAAAAAAGGAGGGCGAGAATTGCACATTGGTAGCAAATCGTTGTCTCAGATGTTCACTGTGACATGCTCAATATGGCCTACCAGAAGAAGTTGGAGACATTTGAAACCTTAACAACTACACGAAATGACACTGTAATTGGCGGGTTTTGTTGTTCATGTTCTGGCTCGGCTAAAACTGCTCTAAACACTTTGTTTAATGATGTTACATTATGACAACACATGGCTTCTATACAGCAAGTCATCATGTTTAACATGCAAGTACACAGGAAAAGTCACAATGGCCAAGGAAGCAGGACCAGAAGCCTCTCTTAGGTGGTCTCTTTCATCATTTCAATAGTGATTTAAACACCAAGTCTAGGAAAAAATCCTGTCTCTGTGAATGTTCCCCAAATAGTTCCGAAAAATTCTGATCCTCTGGTTTAAGATGACTTCCCTGGGAAAGCTGTGTGGGTAAAGAGAAGACAGGGTTGCCGGCACCAGGATTTTAGTATTTAACAGAGACTTGGTGAGGAAAAAGAGAAATAGAGAAAAAATAATATGCCTCAATTGGACTGAAATTCAAAAACATTTTTACTGTGGTGAGGAAATACATATTCTCTTCCAAAGGTTTGTTAGAAATATATTTTTTGTCTTATGCAATTTTTATTCAGTTTATGAATAGTTAACATTTTCTATCTTTGTACGATGACAAATGATGCTCAGCTCCTATCTTTACACACACACTATATATATATATATATATATAAAACTCTTGGTAAGAGAGTTGTTAAAGATCATGAGGAGACTTGGAAAAATCTTGGCATAACACTGGTAAAAGAATTTTTATTGAGATAAATTTAAGATAAGAAGGTTGGATGAAGGAGGATACATTGCTTTTGAGTGTTTGGGGCATTCACAGAGAGCCTGTGAATGGCTTACAGAGCCTGACTGCCTCAGCTGAGAGTGCTTGGTGAGGCTTGGAGGAAGTAGCCTGACACCAGGGTCAATATGGGGCAGGCGCAGTGCATGCATCCAGTGGCTTTGTTGATGTTGCTGTTTTAAAGTGCACATGCTATTGAGAAGGAAAACTATTGGTGGGATAGGAGAGGGGTTGGGGTTGGGTTGGATGGATTTGATCAAAATACATTGCATGCGTTTGTGAATTCTCAAGCGGTAAAACAAGACGGCTCTCTGTTCAAAAGAAATCAGGAAGGTGTATCACAGGATCCAGTAAAACATCCTGGAGGAGATGGCAGGGGAGTGTGAGGGGTCCAGACAGTGTGAGTTTTAAATGCTTGTAACATGTTGAACTGGCTTCACCGTTTGAGAGAATTCTGTGGGGGATTTTTCTACATATCACCACACTTTACAGAGGAACTGGCCATTTGTAATTATTTCAAAGAGAGTTCCTTTTTAAAAATAAGCTGGCATTTTCTTTTATTTGAAGCCATCAAGGATTTTAACACAATATACTATTGCTCCTTTACATGCCAGATAACAGCAGCCAATTATTGTTTAAGACATACTTGGGGGAAGGGCGGGATTTGGGACCTGTAGGTGCAGGATACAAACTCTCATTTAGACAATAGGCTCGGGAGATCTATTGTATGGTATTGACTGGTAATAACAATGCACTGTCTGAGACTGGGCTTTTAAAAAAAGAATTAGTATTTTTTTTATTTTGTGTATTATTTAATTTTGTGATTTTAAACTGTTTAGTCATCTCCTTTTAATTTTATTTCCATGTGTGTGTGTGGCCTGCATGTATGTTTGTGCATTACGTGTGCCTGGTACCTGCAGAGGACAGAAGAGGCCATTGGAAGGACTGGAGTTACAGATAGCTGTGAGCCACAATATAGTTTCTGGTAACGGAACCTGGGTCCTATGGAAAAGTTGTAATTGCTCATGACTTCTGAGCCATCTATCTCTCTAGCCACTAAAAGAATAGATGTTAACAATTCTCATAAAATAAAATAAAATGTTTGAGAATATGTTAATTAGCTTGGTTTGATTACTCCACAGTGTATTTCAAAGCATAACATTATTCTCTCTCTCTCTCTCTCTCTCTCTCTCTCTCTCTCTCTCTCTCTCTCTGTTAATTATGAAAAATAGTTCATTTGCTTATAATGTGATCTTCTGAAATAGTCTCTGTCAGTCAGGACAGTTCGGTTGTTCCTTCTAACCTGGCCTCTCTGGGTTAAGGAAAAGGATGCCCAGGCCCCTACTCAGTTGCAGAAGCAGGTGCCCCACTGTCCTTTGCTGGCCGTGTCCCTGTGGCATCTCTTGGTTCAGTCTGGTAGGAATAGCAGCAAGAGACTGGCTTTGGAAGGTGAAAATTGGAGCCCCCCCCCATTCCCTTCCAGTTTTGATGTCTCTGCCTTAGCTGTGTACCTCTTAACAACAGGCTGACACTGCCCTAGCTCTCCACAGCCTCTGATTTTCTTCTTTACAGTCTCTTAGCTATAGGGATGGGCATAGCTTCCTGAAATTGCCACACACATCCACTTCTTGCTCTTTCTACTGTGCCCATGTTTATTCTTTATCTGAGCCACCTCTGCTAACCACCGTGGCCTTTGCCAGTCCTAGTGTCCCTACATTGGCCGTGCTGTGGCACCCCGTGATCCCTGGTCCTTGTTTGACTGAAACCTGGAGAGCTCAGAGTTGTTCTTTCCAACGACTCAGAGCCTGAAGGCCCTCTCTGGGTGATAAGGAATGTCTGGGGTCTTGCCCCCCCCTTAGCACCCCATTTCCTTAGATCTGGGTGAGGAGTATCCTTGGCCTGTAGTAGTTGCTCCTAACCCACTTGAACCTACAGAGTTCACTGACCTGTACCTTAAGAGTTCTACAGCACTTTGCCTCCTGTTTCTACAGCATCTGCTTTAAGAGGTTGGAAGTCACATGTTTCCCCACTGACTCCTACTTCCGTACCGTAAACTTCCAGGACAGTTTCTTAAAATATAGGTTCACTTACAATCTTTAGTATATATTTTATTAATTCCAAAGATACATTTGGGCGTATGCTTTTATTTTATATTCTATGAGTTTTGACAAATATACAACAACATGTGTCTAAAAGTATAGTTCTATTTGAAAAAATAATTCAATTGTCTGTGCCCTATGCATTCCTCCCCCTTTTTGTTTCCCCATTCCCTTTCCCCGACTTCCTGACCTTCCAAACCATTGGTCTTTGTACTGCTACCACAATTTCCTTTTTCTCCAGAATATTACATAGTTGGAATTTTAGGATATGTAGCCTTTTTGGGCCAGCTTTTGTTCAGTTATCATTGTGTGTTTAAAGTCTGTCCATGTTTGCTTCTGCTTTGATAGCTCATTTATTTTTATGGCTGAATTGCATTCCATTGTACTGACATATCACAGTTTATCTTGGTTTTGTCAGTTATCAAAAAGCAATGCCCTCAAAATAGGCACACATGGCTTATTAGCATAGTAATACTCACGAGAATGAAGAAAATTTGATAGATTTTTAGCTTGCTTGTTACAACTTTCAAATACCAATAACACAGAGTATGAGAAAGTTTGATATTGATTGTATGGTAAATATTGAGATGTTGGAAAATTGAATATGAACCAGCTCGTCTATGCTTTACTGACATTAGACTTGAAGGACTTTTGTGCGCCTGGGAAAGTATTCTTGGAACCTTCAACACCTTCCCAGGATCCTTTCCACAAGGAAATACTTTTTATGCCCCATCTTGCATCCTTAAGAGTATTGGCTCTCTCCTGGTCTCTAAGGGGCTTCTTCCTACCTTTGTCATCCAGATTCAACTCTGTGAAGGTAGATTAATGATCTCCTTAGAGCAATTGCCTTCCTCAGGCACTATTATCTTGCATTTCTCCCGAATATATTTATATTTGTCATTTCTACCATCTCTTTGGAATTTAATTACTTGCCTACATGAGGCCTTTGAAAAAAGGGACAAGGGCCTTTAGGGTCTTTGGCCTTAAAAGTAGACATGGATGAGATGACTCAGGAGGTAGATATCTGCTGCCAAGCATGATGAGCAGAGTTTCATCCCTAGGGCCCACGGGTGGAAGGAGAGGACCAAATCCCATAAGTTGTCCTCCGAATAATAGGGAAAATAGCTGACACTCTATAGTATGCTGTGTTGTTGGTTTTGGGTGGGTCAGGGGTCAGGTTTATTAAATGCATTTGGCTTACAGTATCTTACATTGACAATGAATTGGGAATGCAACCATCCACTGTAAGTCAAGGGACATCTCTATTTCCAGTTTTGTTTTTAGAAGAAAATCAGCTGAGACAAGAAAGTCACACACATATATCAGGAAAATGGCAAAGCTAGAGTCGACACATAGACCCTACTTGTCATATTAATCACACTTGTTCTTCTGTTCGAATTACCTTAGAAGCTCTCAGTGATATGTGGGCCCCACAGCAAGGTGGGGATCAATATATAGGCACTGTAGCCAGGTGAGCCCAAGACTGAGGACAGACATCTGGAGCATTCATACAATGCAGGCCTGGACTCTATGTCTCCAGAAGTGTTCCTTCAGAGACCAGAGTTTTGAATTCAATCACTGGTAAGTGTCATTGATTGTAGATCTTTAAAAGTGTCATCATCCTGGACTCTAGGACACTTTCACGGTGCTCATCACTGGGTTCTGTCTTCTCATAGTATGGCTCTATGACTATGGACGTGTTGCTCCTTTACACAAGAAAGAATGAAGTGGTGTATGATGCTCTGTCGCATAAGGGACACTCCATTAACATGTGAGCGCAACTACTTAGTAAAGACAGAACTTGATGATTTATTTCCTCCTTCTGCTTTACTGTATGGTAAATGGTGAATGTCAGACAAAAACATGTGCCCTGATGTCTATGTGAGAAAGAATAAGATCTAATGAATGATAAAGACTTTAAAGTCAAGCAAACTGTGCTACAGTCTGAGGTCCACGGCAATAGAAGAATTGACCAGGGTCTATGCACAAGGTCTTCCTTGGCCTTACATGAGAGAGAAGGAGCTAGGTCTATAGAGTTTTGTAAAGATTAAGAGTAATAATGTGTACTCTTTGGTTGGTGGTTTAGTCCCTGGGAGCTCTGAGGGTACTGGGTGGCTCATATTGTTGTTCCTCCTATGGTGCTGCAAACCCCTTCAGCTCCCTGGGTCCTTTCTCTAGCTCCTCCATTGGGGACCCTGTGCTCAGTTCAATGGCTGGTTGAGAGTGTCCCCCTCTGTATTTGTCATGCACTGGCAGAGCCTCCCAGGTGACAGCTATATCAGGCTCTGGTCAGCAAGCACTTGTGGGCATCCACAATAGTGTCTCTTGGGTTTTATAACTGTATATGGGATGGATCCCTAGGTAGGGCAGTCTCTGGATGGTCATTCTCTCAGACTCTGCTCCACACTTTGTATCTCCTCCTGTGGGTATTTTGTTCCCCCTTTTAAGAAGGACCAGAGTGTCCATACTTTGTTTTTCTTTCTTCTTGAGCTTCATTTGATCTGTGAATTGTGTCTTGGTATTCCAAAGAGTACACATAGAGTTATCCATGGCTCCAGATGTATAGGCAGCAGAGGATGGCCTTGTTAGACATCAAAGGGAGGAGAGGCCCTTGATCCTGGGAAGGCTTGATACCACAGTGTAGGGGAATACCAGGACAGGGAAGAGGGAATCAGTTGATTGGGAAACAGGGGGAGGGGAGATGGGTTATGGGACTTTTGGGGGGTCAACATTTGAAATGTAAATAAAGAATATATCTAATAAAAAAAGAGTAATAATGTGTGTGGAGCACGTCTACTCATTGGCACTACCACCATGTCTTAAAGCATGGTTCTTTTTATCTTTTTTTAAAAAAATATATTTTAAATTAAAATATAATTACATCATTTTCCCCTCTCTCCAGTCCCCATGCCACCTAACTTATATCCTCTAAAAATGGCAACCTCTTTTTCTTTCATTATTATATATATTTCATATATTACATATATTTCCCAAATTTGTAATGTTACCTAATACAAAGTGGTCAGCTATGAAATCATTACACAAAACCAACAAAAACAGGCCCGGAAGATTGTATTTATGCATTTGTACACACACACACACATGTACCCACCTGTACACACACACACACACACACACACACACACACACACACACGCGCGCGCGCATACACACACAGCATGATTCTTGTAACTTACACAGAACTCAATTGCTAACAGTTCCTCTGAGCTCCATTCTCTTACCTCTCACTGCTTTGAAAATGGAGGCATCAGCTTAAAGTTACACAGCAAGAGGTGGTGGAGTGGAAATGTGAAACTATGCAGCTTAGATATCGCAACTTCTACCTTAATCACAAATAATAACAAGACAGTATGTTGTCAGTAACTCCCCTCCCTCTTAAGCATAGACACCAGGTAAGGGTGTGTCTTCATCACCTCTCTCCTTACTAACAAAATTATCCATTTCTGTGGATTTCTTGTTTGAGGGACAAGTTGGGTATAAGGATCATCAAAAACAAAAAACAAAAAAACAAACAACAAAACATAAGACCTCTGACATCAGTGTGGATATAATAGCGGACCATCTTGTTGAGAAATAGATGGAAGGTAACAACTTAGTCATTGCCCCTTCTGTGATGAACGATTTCTCTAGTTGCTTTTGTCCTATCAAAACCCCCAGCATCTGGTTTCTACAAGAGGATACACGTGGTTTTGATTCTCATTAGTTCCAGAGGAGCAGTGATTATAGAAAACACCATGCTACTTGGTAATAAATAATGAATTGTTTAAAAAAAATCATAAACATTTTCGCAGTTCCGAAACGCTCATTTCTACCCTTGATCTAATGTGTTGGGGTTTAAAATAAGAGAACAAAGGGGAAACATTTTCAAGGATCTTGCAATTAATATAGAAAATGTCACAGTTTTCTTTTTGCTTTGGCTTGGAGAAATGTCAAAACCATGGTCAATGTCCATCAGCTTTGGAGGATAATAGGTGTCATACATTGTTTCAATAACATTTCAAAGGGCAAGAGGACCCATTATTCTTACTGTGTGTTTGGCTGCGAAAAATGTATTCTAAATACTACATAGTGCTAATATAGGAGCTCTTTTTGTTTGTTTGTATGTAATAATTAACTTCTCTTATTGAAAAATGTATTTTACATTGGGGACTGCCAATGACTGTGTTATTTTATTTCATTTTATTGAGCTGTTCAGCAGTATGCTAACAACAGGAAGAAAACACACATTCAAAATATTGTAAGCGTCAGGACTTGGGAGGAGAGAGTAAGTTTAGCTTCTGACCATGAAATCTTATTCTGTGGCTGCCTTCTTAATGGCGTGTCTTGAGGTCAGTGGCTTTGAATTCTCCCAATTGTATGGGGTCACTCTGGCAGCATTGACCAAGTAGAAAATATTCAGGCAGAAAGTACAATAGTTGAAGTCATCCTCCGAGTGTCCTACACCCTATATAGTGCAATTGACTTCAAGGCCCCCCACCAGGATGTCACTGTTTGACCAGTTTGCTTTAAAACAGCTTAATTAGCTGAAAGAAAAGCTATGTCTGAGCATGTTTGTGAGAAAAAACATAAAAAGCCCTCTCCTTTCAGACAGCTCATGCTCTGACTTGTCGGAAAAGTTTGCTTCTGAAACAAGACAGCATTCCTTTCATACACAGTCAGGTCCTTGACAACAAATTCCTCTGGGATTGGGAAATAACTGGTTTGCAGCCATTTCTATGTAGACAATTTGGTTCATGTTTTATAGATTAGAGTTTAGGTTGTGACCATACACAGTGGCCTATAACATTACTAGGCGGGTTCTTACCAAAGGTTAATGACTGTAGTTCTTCTACCAGAAAACACCCAATAGTGACACTAATGCAAAAGACTATGCAGATGTTTTTAAGTCAAAACCAGACTAAATCTTGAAAGTAATGTCAAACAATGTAAGTTCTAAAATAAAGTAAATCTTCTACTACTTGGTCTATCTACTTTGGGTTAAACAATTTTAAATCCCATTTAAGAACCCTGAATGCATAAAAATCTTTACCATAATACCTAAAAGTATTTCTGATTCACCATGGCTCTCCTATACATATATCTATCACACACTCTCTATGAACTTGGAGCTATCCCAAAAAATGGGAGTATATGTTTAGTGCCTCACTTAATTTTTAATACAGTAACAAATTCAGTACTTAGCTCTTTGTTTTGGGGGAGGGGGGTATCTTTCCTGACTAATTTTATTTAAAAAAACAACATAGGCACCCTATGTTTTTTTTAAACCTATGTTTTTCCAAGACAGACACAGAGCCATTATCATGTTGGTAGGCATGATAGAAACATGCATGGAAAATCTGAACCTATGTTCTACAGGCAAGCCAGTGAACTGTTAGCAAAAAGGCTATCTTTTAGAAAGCTTTGCGGATTTGCTCCTTATGTAGATCAAGAGAGTCTCCCTGGTTTAAACAATATTCACAAATACTTCTGCGATGATTAATCTTGACCATCAACTTATTGAAATTTTGAATCATCAAAGGGACCAAACCTGTAGGTGTGTCAGTGAAGACTGTTCCAAAGAGAAAAAGTCGACGGATGTGAGATCACCTCCCATGGACTAGGTAAGGCTCCTGGCTGAATGAAAAGGAAAAAGCAAACGGAATGACATCACTCATTCTTCTTTGGTTCTTGATGACAGAAGCAATGTGACTGATCTGTTCATCCTTCTCTTGCTATACCTTCTCTATTATGACCAACCTCATTCTCTGAAACCCTTGATTTCTCAAGTCTTTTGTTTGTCACACTTTAGGTTATATCAACAATAGAAGTAACTTATACGGAAAACTGATAAAAGACTGGAGTCATTTCTGTGTTAAACTTTATCGTGGGATTAGAGACCTCAGAGACTAGTTTATGGTGAGAATTTGTGTCTGTAAGTAAAACAATCCCCATAATGTTGTAAGCAGAGTTTAATGGGTCATTCTGGTGGAAGTGTGGAAGATATAATGCCAATAGAAGGAAGACAACAGACACTCTATTCATGTGCTCTATGAGGGCAACAAGAACTCTTTGAGTGGCTGGACTTGAGGTTGTACATAGTATGACCAAAAGACCTAGCTGCTTTCCTCTCATGTCCTGAAAACTTGAGGTGAGGATGAATCCAAAGACTATACCCTAAGGTTTTTGGCAGAAGAAATTTCAGAGCAGTGTATAACATTTACGCTGTGGTCTAGTCATTTCTACAATGAGAGAGAATGGAAAGTTAATGTGCAGTCTAGTAAGATTAAGTTTAAAGTTGCACACAAATCAGGAGAAAGCAGCTGCAACTGTCGAAGAGATAGAGGAGTGTCGAACGCACCCTTTGTAGCAGGAACCTCCATCAAAGCTTTCAACCTATGAAAATGCAAGTCATTGGAAAGGAGAGAGCTTGAAATGAGAATGATGGGCAAGGGTTCCTGACTTTAAAACAATGAGTAGAAAGTGGCTTCCCAGGCTTATCTGCCAAAACATACAGAAGTCACTACAGCTATGGCAGAAAGGGATGATGCTACATTTTAAGCTGAGAAGCCTGTATATGGTACCTGCTTTTGTAGACTTGGAAAATTTAAGAGTTAAGGATTCACAGAGGCATGCCCCAATGTTCTGGGAAGATTCTGGGGCCAAACAATGTGTAGCAGGTTGGGATTGATTGATTGATTGATTGATTGATTGATTGATTGATTTCTTCTTTTACTTATACTCTTTATTTACATTTCAAATGTTATCCCCTTTCCTGGTTTCTCCCTCACCAAATCCCCTAACCTATCCCCCCTCCCCCTGCTCACTAATTCACCCACTCCTGCTTCCCTGTCCTGGCATTGCCCTATACTGGGGCATCCAGCCTTCTCAGGACCAAGGGCCTCTCCTCCCTTTGATGTCCAACAAGGCCATCTTCTGCTGCATATGCATCTGGAGCCATGGGTCCCTCCATGTGTATTCTTTGGTTGGTGGTTTAGTCCCTAGTAGCTCTGGGGGGTACTGGGTGGTTCAAATTGTTGTTCCTCCTATGGTGCTTCAAATCCCTTCAGCTCCTTGGGTCCTTTCTCTAGCTCTTCCATTGGAGACTATATGCTCAGTTCAATGGTTGGCTGAGAGTGTCCCCCTCTGTATTTGTCATGCACTGGCAGAGCCTCCCAGATGACAGCCATATCAGGTTCCTGTCAGCAAGCATTTGTTGGCATCCACAATAGTGTCTGGGTTTTGTAACTGTATATGGGATGTATCCCTAGGTGGGGCAGTCTCTGGATGGTCTTTCCCTCAGGCTCTGCTCCACACTTTGTCTCTGTATCTCCTTCTGGGGGTATTTTGTTCCCCCTTCTAAGAAAGGCCACAGTATCCATACTTTGTTCTTCCTTCTTCTTGAGCTTCATGTGGTCTATGGATTGTGTCTTGGGTATTCTGAGCTTCCGGGCAAATATTCACTTATCAGTGAGTGTGTACCATGTGTGTTCTTTTGTGACTGGGTTACCTCACTCAGGATATTTTCTAGTTCCATCCATTTGCCTAAGAATTTCATGAAGAAAGAAATCAAGGAATACCTCAGAAGATGGAAAGATCTGTCATGCTTGTGGATTGGCGGGATTTCTTTCAATAAGGCAACTAAAGACATTAATTTCATGGAGCTAAGAAAATAAAGCCTAAAGTGAAATGAAGGCCACAAGATACTGAAGAGGCTAGGAGTGTGGGATTTACACCAAAGTAAGCTGCAGGCATGGTGTGGGACTACCGAAGAGAGAGACTACATCTGCTACAGACAAAAGATCTGGAGGGGTAGGACCACTCAAGTGATTCCATTATGAGCCCCAGATGTTGAACACAGAATTGTGAGGCTTTGTGTTGGCCAGGGTAGGTTTTGATCCATTGTTTCCTTGTTGTACCTACCTCTACTCTTCCTTTTTAGAATGAGAGTGTTTATACTATCTTGTTGTATGTTGGAGGTATGAAAAGAATTTGATTAGGAAAACACTTCATGGGGACTCACAGTTTGCCTTGAATCTATGGAGAAACTTTGGGCTCTTCATTTGATTTTTGAAGTATAGTTTATTTATTCTTTGGTAATTTCATACATATAGAAAGTGTATTTTGGTTATACCTATCCCCAAGTCCCCTCTTCTAATTCATCTCAGACCCTCCACCATGTTGCCCTACTCCCAACTTCATGTCCTCTCTTTATCTTAAAAAATAACCCACCGAGTCCAGTCACTGCTGCCTGTGCTTGTTTGAGTGTGGAGCCGTTTCCTGGTGCCTGAGCAACCTACCCTCTCCCCCTACTTCCATAGCCTTCATTAATGATAATCCCTTAGTTAGGAGTGGATATTTTGTGCCCTTTCCGTAATCCATTTTTCTGGTTCCAGTGTATACAGGTCTTGTTCATGTAACCGACGCTGCTGAGGCTTCATGAGTTTGGCGGCCCCATCACCTCCAGAAAACATTTCACCCACACTGGAATCTGACAAATTTTGGCTTTTACAATCTTTCTGCCTCCTCCTTCATGATATTCCCTGACTCTCAAGGGGTATGGGTGTGGTATAGTTATCCCATTCAGGGCTGATAGGTCAGCGTTTATTTATCCTCTTTGTTCAACTGTGAGTCTCAGTATTAATGGCTGCCCTTTTCGAAGAGAGCTGCACTGGCCTAGGGGTATGAAGATTTTTATTTAGAAACCAGGTTGGGATATGTTCACTTAGCAAAATAATAGCACTAGGTTCTCTCCTTGGGGCTTTGACCACTCTGGCCACTGGCCGTTAGCCAGATTTACAGTAGGGCTTTTTAAAATAATGCAAGAACTATTAAGACCCTGAGGAGTTTTACATAGGAACTAAATGCATTTTGAAGTATGGGATGCCCTTGATTCTCTGAGGACCCACAGTTGAGGCTCTGACTGAAGGGTGATGTGCTTGGTGACACATTGAGAAGGGAGGACTTTGGTCAGCTTTGATCTTCAGCATCACAAGCTTAGATTCACTTAGGAGACAAACTTCTAAGCATTCCTGTGAAAGATTTTTCCAAAGAAGTACAGCTGAGGAGGGGGAATTCACCTTGGTTATGGGAGGCATCATCTTTGTAGGGTTTTCAGGTTGAATTAAAGGGATAAAGCAAATGGCTCATGATCTTTTCTTCCTCCCTCCCTCCCTCCCTCTCTCCCTCCCTCCCTCCCTCCCTCTCTCCCTCCCTCCCTCCCTCCCTCCATCCGTCCTCCCTTCCTCTCTCCTTTCCTCCCTCCCTCCTTTCCTCCCTCTCTCCCTTCTTTCCTACATGCTGAGATAGCCGGATTAGCTACTTTACACTCCTATTATGTCATTCTTGACATTTTTCCTTTTATTTAAAACAAATGTTAGTCATCCAATATATTCTGATTGTGGTTCCCCAACTCCTCCCAGATTCTCCTCACTTCCCCTGCCATGCAAATCTTCTCTCTCTCTCTCTCTTCCTCTCTCTCTCTCTCTCTCTCTCTCTCTCACACACACACACACACACATACACATTAGAAAGCAAAATTTGAAAAACAATAGTAGGGTGGCACTTGGGAGGCAGAGGCAGGCGGATTTCTGAGTTTGAGGCCAGCCTGGTCTACAGAATGGGTTTCAGGATAGCCAGGGCTACACAGAGAAACCCTCAAATAAATAAATAAATAAATAAATAAATAAATAAATAAATATCTGGAATAGGATAAAATAAATAAACAGAGAAAAAAGAAGCCAAGGACAAGCAGGAGAAACACAAAGATACAATTTCACACACAAAAAAATCCCAAATAAATACAATATCAAAAACCATAATGTACACTCTAAAGACCTGTAAGGTGCTTTTTGTTTGTTTGGTTGCTTTGTTTTGTTTAAGCCCTGAAAACACATTATGATGCAAAGAACTTCCAAAACCATCAGTGCATTCGTTTTTGTGGGGAATCTACCACTGAGCGCGTGATCTGCCCATAAGCTACTTTTTACCAGACATTTTGTCGTGGCAATAAGAAACAACCTCTAATTTCTCTCTACAATAGTCTCATGTATCGATAATAATTATGCAGCGACAGAATCAATGCTCAGCCGGATTTAGTATCTTTTCTAAACTTCAAAGTTATGGGCACCAAACTCTAATCAAAGTACAATTTAAAAATAGCTCTGAGCCCTAAAATCGCTACATTGGTGTAAAGGGCAGCACGTGAGAGTGTACTTTGTCTGATTGCCTCAAGAGAATCTAAAACTGTGGTCCGCAAACCCCTAAAAATGATGACATTTTTCTAAAGTAACATTGGCTTTTTAAACTATGACTTCATCTCCATTCTTTTTTTAATGAAGAGAGGGGAGACTAAATTAGGGGAGAAGTCTATAATTAGCAATATAAATCTTCCACCGATTTCAGGAGGTCACCAGATGAACCGATGCAGACTTCAGACACATCTGCTCTGTTGGCAACCACTGCATTGTCCAAGGCTGCTCATTGGCTCTGGGTAATCATATGCAAGGCCTTCTGGAAGCTATTTGTCCCTCCCCAGGCTGAAGCTGGGCAAAGCCAGAATGACACTTTGTTGCTCGACTCCAAGCAAGGACACCAGGAGAGGCACCGTGCTGCTTCCCACCTTCAACAGGGCAATGTGCTGGGTGGGTTCAGGAAGCGCGTGGTATGCCTGCTGAGCAGGCCCTTAGCCAAAGCCTTGACAGACCCAGAGGAGTTTCCTGGGGCTCCCAGAAGGCTGCTAGGCTGCTAGGAGCTGGTATTTTTTGGTGGAGAGGTTACTGCTCCCAAGGTGGCATCATTGGTACCAACTTTAGAGGTGATGTGCATTGAATAGACTGAGGGAGATTGGCCCAGCCTCTTGAAATAACTGCATCCCGAAATACCTACCGGTACTGACCCATGGAAGCAATGCTAAGCATGGGCGTCAGTTCAACTTTAACTCGTGTGCTATTGTGTCATCAGGCAAGAAGCCAGAGCTATATGTCTTGGACCGAGCTGACTGAAATTAGTAATGGACACAAAACGCCTTATTGATGTTGGTCTTACTGTCTTATAAATGATCACAATTGTAAACTGCCGGCGCTCCTCAGGGCGAATGATGTGACTCTCCTCCAGGATTCCAGGCTGAGTTTAGACCCTTTGTCTGCAAGTTCTGAACTGGGAACTGGAATAATAGAAAACGATCCGGCAAAATCTGCCCACATATCTAATACACAGAGGAATGAAGCCTGCGGAGTCTTTGCAACAGTAGAGGGTGAGGAGGTAGATTGTAATTCAACTAGAGTATCCGCCACGATTTTGGTTTTTGTACTCTGGTATATTCCTTTATCATTAACTAATGAGAATTTTGTTTTATCAGCAGCAAATTTCTTTTTTTTTTTCCAGTCAGGTAAACCGGCAGCCTCACTGAGTAACAGATAGAGAGGTTATGAGTGTATACATCTAGGAAGGGCTCTTCATCATTTTGCTGTATCCTTATATGAACAAAGCATTGATTCCAAGTGCATTTGGTGTGTACAGTTTTACGCCATCTTGCTTTTAAAGGTGCATGTGCCTGTTTTATGGAGCTGCTCAGTCTGAACAGACCGCTTAGTACATTTATGCGTCTCTGAGGGCAGAGCAGGCTAGGGTCACACTTGAGAGCACACTCCATTTGGGAAACAAGGTGGGGGGTGCCGTGGGGCTGGGAAAGTGTAGAGCCTTCACAGTGCTGGAGGCCCCAGCGCAGGCTGACCTCTGCCTGAGTATCCATTGAGAGAAGCCTGTGGAGCCTTTGTAACTTGACATCATTCAAGAAGCAAAGAAAAGAAAGAGAATAAAAAAGATCTACTATTTTTGAAAGCTCCCCTCATATTTTACTATTTTATTTAACTCCATATTTACCTACTTTTACTTCCATTTTTTTTTTTACTAACCAATGAGTTAGCTGAGAAAAAGGGGATAATCTGGTTTCTAGTGTCCGTATAGCAATATCCTTTAAAATCAAGATAAACATTTTCCTAAGAAGTCTATTTATGCTGATGTTTTAGAGTCTTTTGCATATGGGAGAAAATGTCTTTTGAATTGAATATTTATTTTTATAGGTTATTTCTCAGATAATTGAATTGAATATTTATTTTTATAGGTTATTTCTCAGATAATTGCATTAAATGTTTCTGTTTCTAAAGCTCATATAATATTTGTTTATACTAAATATTCCTTATTTCCTAGCCCAATCTCTGGTTATATTATGAGCACAAATGGCCTTTAACTTTTTTCTCAAATAATTTATAAATTCTGTATACTGCTTGAAAAGAGGTTCTCCCTTTATTGTCTTGACTCTATTTCTTGTAGATCATTACATAAGAAAATTTGAGTGGAGCTGGAAGGAGGAGGAGAAACGGGCAGAATCACTTTTAACTGGTGCGAAATAAAAAATAGTTAAAATTGACATTATTTTTAGGAATGTGACTTCACATGGGGAGAGCTGTTTAACTTCACGAAAACCTCAAATAGATAAATCTTTGAAAAATTACTAGTATATGTCATATGTATAAGACAAATGATTCCATTGTGACATTTTCACACATGTGTATAGCTAAATAGAGTAAATAAATAGAATAAATAAATAAGTGAAATAGAAGTTTCTAAATAAGTAGAGGCTAACCCTTCACCTTCTCTTCTTCCTCTGTACCCCCTCCAGGTACTTAGAAGTCCTTGTCTATATTTGTGTTCTTTTTCCCTCCCTCTAAATTATGCATAGTAGGAAAAACAAGTGCTTTCAATCTTTTTTTTTTTTACTTTGGCATATTTCGCCAAACAGGCAATCTCTAGTTCTGTATGTTTTCTGCAAATGACACACATATGGCTGGCTGAACAGAACTTCATGGTGTATGTAGTCTATATTTTTTCTTTTCCAATTTGTCCATTGATAGTTAACTTGACTCTATAATTTGGCTCTGGGGACTAAAACAGCAATAAACAGGCATTTGTCATTTGTAATAAGCTGACTTTAATTCTTTTGAGCAAATGCCAAGAAGTGATACAATCTGATGAAAATATCTGATGATTCAATCTTGACCCAAGAACATAACTGCATAAAGAAACTGAAAGATAATTGAGTGTTTACTTTTAAAAGTATTTTAAAAGTCAAAAGTATTTTTAAAAGATAGTTTCAACTAGTTGTAAATCTTGTTAGGTCTATCTAACTGTTAATGAATATGTGCTTATGCTTTTAAACAGGCATAATAATAATAAATTAAAATAATGTGGAGCAGTCTATTATATAGAATATTTTAGTTGTGTACCAATCAAAGATCCCTTTTGCACATGTATTTATTTATCGTTTATTTATTTAATCTGAGCTTCAGTAAAGGGAGTCAGATTCCCTTTAGGGGAGCTGCGTTGCAACACGGTCTAACTATGTAAGATGGCAGGTTAACCTTGAACTCGTGAGCTCCTGCCTCAGCCTGGTCTTGAGACTGAGATGTATATAGCCTGTCTAGATTCTTGTTCTGTCTGTGTTGCTAGTTTTATTATAAACTGGCTTCCTCTTAAACTTCTGACAAAGGCAAACATCGAAGGGTAGGCATTGAAGCCTTTCTTCTCTGAGCAGAGAACAGATATCAGTCACGTGGGCAGGGTTAGCTAAGCAAGTGGGTAGCGTTTGGGACAGCCTGGACTGTGAAAGTATTGTTCACTGGTAGAAGCTGGGAGCCTGAGTGGTATCCTCCCTAGGGCCATCTGAGTGTAGATAAAACTGAGATGACTTGGAGTTTAGGCGAATACTTCTGCTTTTCATAATTGATCAGTCTGTCCTTTGTTCGATGTCCTGTTCCTCTGAAACACCTCAGGGAGCAAGTGTATGTTCTTGAAACTCAGAGCAGGGAAGCTCAACTGCCTGGATCCTTCCCCGGGCGATCAACTAGAAAACAGCCCCATGCCTAGGTTCCTGTGCTGTCTTTGTGGAGTTAAACAGATTAATGATAGACAAGTAATTGCTTAGCTAGGACAATAACAGGTAAACAAGTGGGTCCCAAGGACATTTCTCCATCCTTGGGGCATGTGTCCTTTCTTTTCTGAATTGCCATGAAAGGCTGGAATCACACACACACACACACACACACACACACACACACACACCATATACCACCCCCACATACACACACACACAAAACACCGCACACATACACTCAAGCCAAATACCATGCAAACACACACACACACATACACACACACACCAAATACCACCCCCACATACACACACACAAAACACCGCAGACTTACACTCACGCCAAATACCATGCAAACACACACACACACATACACACATACACACACACACACACACACACACACACACAAAATATCGCAGACTTACACACAAAATGCCACACACCCCAAACACCACACACACACACACACA
Organism: Apodemus sylvaticus; assembly: GCF_947179515.1. Classification (NCBI taxonomy): domain Eukaryota; kingdom Metazoa; phylum Chordata; class Mammalia; order Rodentia; family Muridae; genus Apodemus; species Apodemus sylvaticus. The sequence continues at coordinate 20,070,188 of NC_067494.1, read as the reverse complement.
CACACACACACACACATACCCCAAGCACCACATCCACACCCCAAACACCACACACACACACCCCAAACACCACAAACATACATACACATACTCACATACCCAAAACACCATACACACACCAAATACCTCACAAACACAAACAGACACATACACACACACACACACACCAAATACCATACACACACATATACACACACAAAACACCACACACACCAAACACTATACACACACACACCAAACACCACACACACACACACACCAAACACCACAAACATACACACACACCAAACAGCACATATACACACACACAAAACACCACACACACACACACACACACACACACACCAAACACCACAAACATACACACACACCAAACAGCACATACACACACACACATACACACACACACACATACACCAAACACTGCAAACATACATACATACACCAAAGAGTACACATACACCCCAAACACCACACACACACACACATACACACACACACACACACACACACACACACACACAACACCACACACACATACCATTTGGAACTGAGTTAAAATGAGATAGATAAAGGAACCTGGAGGAACTTGATTCTTTTCTTTAGGTATACTCTCTTGTACATAGAGGATTAAATGTCTTGTCAAGCACAGAAGCAAAAAGAAAGTGGTTCTTCTTTTGTAACTTGTAAAAGGAACACTAACTGTGCCAAAATGTCCTCGACAACATTGTGTTTTACAGGGAAAAGACGAGGTCGCCGATGAATCACCTGTGATGTCCCTTGCCTACAGCAAGTATTTATTTTGTTTTGTTTTGTTTTCCTTTATTATCTTTTAGTTTCTGATCCTGATCTTGAGACAGGTGAGGAAGTAAAACTGATGAAGAATAGCCTGAAGCACACAAACCAAGAGCTCCATCATTTCCCAAGCCATCCTCTGGCAGATCTTTGTATGAAAGTGTTCCTTTCACCCCAGAGCCATCTCTCACAATAAGGCAGGTTTCCAGTCAAAATGTCTGTCCACTGTGATGTTGACAGCCACCCAGTGGGATGGGGTCATATAACAGCACTGCAGGCATCCGAGGGACATCGGTTCCCGACCCCTGTGTCAATTTCCAGAGTTCCCAGGGTCGGGTCAGCAGCCTAGGGATACCTATGGTCTCAATCTGGGTCACTTCTGAAATATCCCACGGACGAGAGCCATTCTTTGCTGAATAGTTCCCAGCCCCGGTCTGCTTTGTGGAGAGCAGGCAAAGAGAAGTGACAAGCCTGGAAAAGGCAGACTCCTCCCTGGCTCTGGCTTGGCAGGGATCATGAAGTCCTACGAGGAGAGTTAGAGGTAAAGAACAGATGTAGTCTCTTTACAAACCATCAAAGCGGCCCCCAGGCTGTACACGCCGCTTGCTTACGTTGTGACCTTTTGTAGCTCAGGCACTTAGGAAACATTTGGTCTGAGATATCCAAACTAGTATGCTAACACTCTCCTAGAATTTGGAATTAAGGAAGGTCACATCTCAGAAAGCATGAAAGAAAATACAGGTCTCTAGACCCCAGAATGTTTTTTACAAGTCTCTTACCTCAGAGAGCTACTGTTCTCTATTTAAGCAGGTAGATTTGTGTGTTCCTGAAAAATAGGGAAGAAAACTGCATTCTGCATAAATGATGACATTACCTGATGCGCAGTTTACATGTGCTGAACAGAATAACTCCTGAAGACAGATAATAGTCAGATCTGTCTTCCAATCTCAAGTGGTCAGTCCTGGATACATGTAATGCTAAGCAGTAAATATGTTGTGTACACATGTGCAGGGATGGGTCTAGGTATGTGTATGAACAATAATAGAGGAGAAGAGATCATGCATTAGGGAATCAAAGGGTACAGAGACATGCTAGGGTGGAAGAGGAAATACTGATGTAGATCCACGAAATTATCAAAAATTAAGTTAAATTACAAGAATAAATCTAAAAAGAGCAGGATGCTTGCTTTGCGGTGTATTGTTAGAAACTTGGCAGCTGATTATGTTTCAATATTTGTCCTGTAGTGAGTTTATATATATATATACTGAAAATTATAGAATTAGGCTAAGTGGTATACAAGCCGTCAGTCTTCCTGAGTCTCATTTTTAAAGGCAAACAGATACTATGTCCCTGTCTGTGAGAGTGAGTGCGTGTCTGTTGATGGTGACAATAACCCTAACTCTCTTATTCGCTGAGGATTCTGGGGAAACCCATGCAGCATTCCATGCATCTCAAAACAGAAGGGTACCTAGGTCAAAGATGCTCCTAGCAAGGAAGGCATGGGTCAATTTTTCATTCACAAAGTTTAAAGAAGACCATCAAAAGCATATTAGTTTTAACAGATTATTTTTTAAGGACCCTATTTAAAAAGCAAGGAGGGCCAGTGAGATGGCTTGGCACATAAAAGCCCTTGTTGTGTAGCCCTGATGACATCAGTTCCAGACCCAGATCCCATAGTGGAAGAGACAACTCCCAAACGTTGTCCTCTGATCTCTACATGTGTGCTGCTGCATCTGTATGGCCACACCCATACACATATATCACACAGATACTCATATAGACACACACACACACACACAGTAACAGTAATAGATGAAATTAAAAAATTAAATAGGTGGAAAAAATAAATGTTGATGCGGATCTTTACACAAACCCAACCTGTAGTTATCATTGGCTATTATAAGTGGGAAGGAGGCAGGGTTGCTTCACAGAATCTCAGAATTTGCTGTGAGAGATTAAGGGTGTACACGTACTCATTAATTTTAATTTGTGCTTAGAGAAATTCATATGTGTGTGTGCATGCATGTGTGTGTGCATGCATGTGTGTGTGTGTGTGTGTGTGTGTGTGTGTGTGTGTGTGTGTGAGTGTATTCATATATATGCCTCACTGTGTCTGAGAGGTGCTAGCCATGGGCACCTGGGTGTGGGGCCATCCATTGAAGACTGAGCAACCTAGAAATGGCCATAATCCTAAAGAGAAATGACCATTCCTTCCCAGGCCACTCTCAGCTGCTAAAAGCTCAGTCAGTGCTGAGCCCCTCTTTCATTTATGCTGGGATTTTGGCTGGCTTGACTGTGTATTGCTCGTGTGTTGGGAGCCACAGCTGTTGTGACTTTGCACGTGCAGCAGCCGTGTCAAGTCCTGAAGGCAGCGTTTTGCCTCGCTTCTCTCCAGCCTCTAGCACTTACATTGTTTCCAGCCCTCCTGATTGTTCCCTGAGCCGTGGGGTTGAGATGGAGGCTGATGTGCATGTTTATTTAAGGCCTGAGCACTAACACCACTTATTCTTATCATGCTAGACAGGTGTGAGTCCCTGTATTAACTCCACCCACTTTTCAAGAGAAAAGATTTTAGGGGGCAATCTGAAAAATTCATCCACTCTGGGAAGGTAAGGACACCCCCAGGTAGGTGGGATTCGGGGAGATGCAAGGAAAAGAATGAGCACGGTACACACTTTAAATCTCTCTTTCCTGCTGTGCCACTACCTGATGTGTTATAGATCTCTTCATCAATTTAAAGATGCTTTAATATGCCCTTGGGAGAAAATATGGTAAATCAGAATAATAGCTGTTATCTGCTTCATACTACTCCTGTGCAATTTAAAGGGAAGGATATATGTAAAATTATGGTATTTCCATAACAGACTTCATATCCCCAGTTACACCTGTGGAATAGAGGAAATCACAAAAGTACCATCTTGGGCTGGGGAGCTGGTCAGTTAAAGAATCTGTTCTTAACATGTCTAAGGCCCTGAGTTTACTCTCCATCATACGCATATGTGCATGTGAATATGTATATACACACAGAGATATTGATGCATTTTATAGCTAAGGTTGTCTGACTAATTACTGATGACAATGTGACAAGCACCCTATTGGTCACCTTCCTGCTTCAAGTCTTTATTTTACTTCAGTATGGAAAGCTTGTTTTATTTTTTTTTTTCATCAAGTTGGGTTTCTCTGTGTAGTCTTGGCTGTCCTGGAACTTGCTTTGTACATCAGGGTGGCCTGCCTCTACCTCCCAAGTGCTGGGATTGAAGGTATGTCTTATTGCATAAAGCTACAGAAAACTTTTAAAATGTCAATATTGTAATGTGTTGGTGTAATTCTACACATCTTTGGGGAATAAGGCACATTCTCTAAACAATACCATTTACATCTGGGTCACTAACTCTTGATTTAGCTTCTACAACCCAGATAAATGTAATCACTAATTTTCTTCTAATTGATTGTGTGGACCAGTGTGTCTCAGCCAATCAGCATGCATATGATGTGTGCTAGTGCATGCAGCTAAACATGGCCACAAGAAAAAGCCCTCACCTATAAGCAGCTGTGTCTCCTCAATAACACACACAGAAGACAAAGTATCTAAATTCCTAGAGCAGAAGGAAGTGTGTGTTCATGTAGCCATCAAAAGTTGAAGAGGAGAGTAGACTTTAGAAAGAGAAAATAGACCAAGCAGTAGAGTATGATAAAAATTAGCTCAACTGATTTGTTGTGAACATCTGCAGAAACTGTTTAGGGGTGCTGTATGGAATTAATTCTTCCAGACACACCCATGTCTATTATCCACAGAACTGTTTTCTTTACCACTCTGCACCTGTCGATGGCAGGAATAGACTTACATTCTCTCACGTGCAGTGTCAAGGGGGCATGAGGAGAGAAATCCGAGGCTCCTGGCTAATTCAGTTAGAGACAAACCTATCACCAGTAGGAGAGAGCTACTCTCAGGGATTAATGGACATCGAAAGGTAAATAGACACATTGAGATCTCCCTGTTTGTCCAAACACAATTCTGAAGTTCCCAGGGGTCTGATCAAATCACTGTATTCTGATTGGAGTAGTTTAGAGAAACAGATATCGTGAGCCGGACGTCAAAGAGAATATTTAATTTGCTTCGCTGGAGAACAAAGCGTTTAGGCTCATCTCAGTCTCCATCTGTATCCCAATGGCACTGACAGCAATCAAAATGGCAGCGGTCTTTGGACATCAAAATGGACTGTCTTTAGCAGCCAGTCCCTTCATCATTCCATATTTGTTCAGCCCTTATTGTTTTGGACAGCTGATTCTTGAGCTGTAGTTTTGACTGGGTCAGTTTCTTTATTAATTCACACAGAGACTCCTCAGTTTAATGGGTCTGGGTATTTTTACCAAATCTGTTGGGTCACCAGGGTGTACAAGTTGCACAGAGGATGAAGCAAACACAGAAAACAGTAATGCAAGTTCTGGCACCACCAACACACTAGCTTATTCTCCTCTCTCAACCTTCGCTTCCTCATCTTATTGAAGTAATGCTGGTGCACACCTCACAGAGTCATCGTGAGGTCTAAATGAAGCATTGCTCGCCAAGTGCTTAGTGACAGGCAGTGAAGGAGCTCACTCTTGCTGATATAGTTATCAGTTATTTCTGATTACACTGGTCCCGGTGGTAGAGCTGTATGTACTAGTAGTGGTTCTCAAGCCTCCTAATGCTATGATTCTTTAATATAATTCTTCATGTTGTGGTGACCCCCAACCATAAAATTACTCCTGTTGTTACTACATAACTGTAATTTTGCTACTGTTATGAATCATAATGTAAATATCTGTGTTTTCTGTTGGTCTTAGGTAACCCTTGTGAAAGGGTGCTTTGACTCCCAAAGGGGTTACAACCTATAGGTTGAGAACCAGTGCACTAGTTGGTTATGGATAAGCAGTCTCCAACAGGTGTTATTTGTAGCTCAGTGTATAGATTTGCTTTACAGAAGAGAAATTGCAAATTAAAAATTAGATCTGAGGTGGTATTGATTCATTTTAATATGTAAAATATTGCCTAAGCCCATAAAATTTTTTGTTACAACTTTATATACCAATGGTAACTTTATCAGATCCATCACTCTCCCCTATCCAGAGGTATTTGTTCACAGGCTGAGGTGATTTGATGACTTTAAAGTGATGCTTAAAAAATTAAAGTTTTTGTTATGTTTCCCACTAATGCTATGAAATATACACAGGCACTGTTAACTGTGGCTCTAGAGAAAAACATTATGATAACAAGATATTCTGAATATAGCATCTATTATCTATGGTATAATGAGAATATTATAGGAAATTGTTCCTTAGGGAGAGGCCAGATATAAGGAATATATACTAAGATATAAGAATGTATCTAATATGATGTGAAAACTTGTATCATTCATCTCAAAACTATGTAACACTTGTCCCACTTTTCTCTAGTCCCTATACAGTGTTCTAGAGGGTCATAACCTGTATGACTGAGGTCACGATGTGAAGCGTCTATGGTCTTATGTAGATATGTAGACTCTAAGTCTAAGGATATTCTATTCGTAGATAATCTTGTAGAGGATCTATAGCAACACTGCAAGGGTGGTGAAGTCTGAGCAGAAGATATGAGATTGCTGTCATCATCACTGGACTTAACTAGGACCTCTTAATAGACACCTCTAATCTTTTTTCCTTTACTTTTGAAATTATAATATAATCTCATTACGTTCCCCTTCCTTCTTCTTCCTCTATACCCTCCCATATATCCTTTCATGCTCTTATTTAAATGCATGCCCTCCTTTTTCATTAGTTGCTATTAAATGCATATGTCTCTCTCTCTCTCTCTCTCTCTCTCTCTCTCTATATATATATATATATATATATATATATATATGTATATGTGTATGTGTATATATATATATATATGTATATGTGTATGTGTATATATAGGGTTATATTACTAAATATAATCTGATCTGTTTATATAATGTTACTTATTTTATGTTTCTGAGGCTGATCATTTGATATTGAATATTCAGTTGGTATGCTCTTCCCTGGGGAAGGCTATTTCCCCAGTTGGGGCATTCCTTAATTGCCTGTAGTTCTTTGTGTAAGGCTGAGGCTTCCTGATCTTTCCTCGAGATCTGTCTAATTTGGCATGGTTATTGTTGTTCTTGCTCATCTCATGTTGAGGCAGTCGTGTTGGTGAGACTTTATGGGTGTAGCTTCTCATGTTACTAGGAGACAGCCTCACAGTAAAGTCCCTAATTCTTGGGCTCTTACAAACTTTCCACTCTTCTCTAATGTTTCCTCAGTCTTAGGGGCAGGAGTTGTTTCTGTAGATGTATCCATCGTTCCACACCCTGAGTTTTGATTGCTGGTGGGTTTTCTGTAAGGAGTTCAATCTGCCTTATTCTCATTTACTTACCCAGTTTTTCAACTACATTGAGATCAGACCGGTATTTAAAAGACTATTATTATTCAAATCAATGTCTATTCACCACATGTTAGAATTGTTTCACTGTATGTTTGAATTTGTGCTCTCAACATGTATTTTTTATTTAAGTAGACTTGTAAATACCACTTTGCAGTATTTTAAAAATCACCATATCGATATGTTTGTAATGCTTTGTAAATAAATATCAAAGAAAACTGGTACTAAATACACACATTCACATCTCCTCAACATCATGCCTGTGAATTCTGTTCTCAGATTGTCTCCTACAGAGCCGAGCCTGTGTAAACAGATGGAATTTGCACCTTGCCCTCAAGACCAGCTAGGGAGAGTGCTGTGATTTTGGCAGCAAATCCTTTAGCTCAGGACCTTCCCATAAGAGAAGAAGTTTCATCTTCGTTTCAATTCTACTGACACGGCAGGAGTGGCATCCTTCATAGAGGAAGCCATCAGCTAAGCATTCAAAATACAAATGATGATGGTTGTGGTAAATTGAGTGTATTTCAGAGGGTTTCCTGTGTGTGTTGTGAAAACTGTTAACAATAATCCCTTAAGACACCATCAAGAAATATAATGCATATTCAAAGACAAATAATTGGATCCCAGTTTTTCAGGTTTTTTTTTTTTACATTTAAATGAACTTAAACTAAATTTAAATGTAAGAGTTCAATGTTAATATTTTCCATGTTTAACCCTTTAATAAGAATACTATCAATTCTGGTGCAGGAACAATAGCCCTCATAAAGCACTCAGTTTTGGTATATTTTATATCCTGTCCCTGATTCTGCTATAAGAATCATCAAGAGGATAAACATTTCCCATTGATAATTGCTAAGCAGAAATGCATGCTGCAGATTTGTAATACCGGGGAATCTGTTTCTTTACTAAGAAAATTCAGGAATATGAGTTGTTTCCTGATCACTCTTGACCGTGTCTTTGAAAAGTGCCTATTTCATGATCTTAAATGGAAATCCTTGTTTAACTGTGTGTCTGACATAGTACAAAGTACATTTCTAAACAAAGTGGCCATTGAATCGTCCCTATAACCATGGTACAGCTCAAAAGACCTTTGCTCAGGGTCTGGCTAATTTTCTTTTTTCCCTTTTCTTCTTCTTTCCCCTCTACAACTATTGTTAGCATGTCAAATGGGCATTTCTCTCATCTCTCAGATTGATGGCATCGTCTCGGACTTCCCACGTAGACAAGATAAACGAAAGGCTTCCATGGACAGGTATGTAACTGTGGAGACAGCAGCACCGCAGAAGAGGCCTCCTGATCAGAAAGAATGTCTGTCCCACAGTCAACCCTCTGGGTCCGCAGTCACCTTTGACATGACTTACTGAATAGGAGTTTGTTTTCCAATTTCCATGGTTCAACCACAGGCCACGAAAAGTAAACAGTTGTAAGTGTGCAGCCGTAGGTTCAAAGGGATGCAAGACGAGACTCCCTTCTCCTTTTGAAAACATTTTGGGTAGCGTTCACAAGTGAATCGATCCATTTGGGTTCTTTGAAGTGACTTTGATTAAGAGACGTAGCCCAATGGCAGTAAAGTGGACAGGCTATCAAAGGAATTGACAGTTTCAATACGATAGCTCAACCTGTGTGAGGCATGGGAAGAACCCCAGGTAAGCAGCCTGCATACAGAATTCTTTGAGTTTCTGAGAAACAAACCAGAAACGCACTATGAGTATCTGCATAGAAGTGGCCTTTGTGTGAAGGAGTACAAATGGGCCACACACTTCATATTTCTACAGATTAGCTTTAAATGAAACCAATCACAGTACATTAGAGTCCTTACAATATTAACTTTTAAGTATTCACATTTCAGTACTCATTACCAACACACATAAACTATTTCCTTTTTAAAAGTATAGTAGGCCTCATGTTTATGAATAGATATAGCAATGTAATTAATGTCCCCAGACAATTTTATGCTTTCCACTAAACTTTTTTGATTATATTAAAAATGCTGAAATGAATGAGTGCTTAAATTTGGTAAATGTACTAGATGGCAACAATGTTTTTGATTAAAAAAAGAAAGATGATTTATTGAAAGATTAAATCTCTACCTTTGGGCTGAGGAGATGGCTCAGTGCTGAGCCACACTGAGCGTTCTCAGTAAGGACTGAACTTTAGTTCCCAGTAACTGAGTTGGGTGGCTCACAATCTCATATAACTCCAGCTTCTACAACACCAGCGCCCTCTTCTGGTCTTCATGGGTATGCACACTCATGAGCACATACACACATATATACACACATACATACATAATACATACATACATTAAAATAATAAAAATATATCTTTAAAAAATCTACCTTTCTTATGTAAATAGAAGAAACCAATAATTCAGGAACCTATTTCTTAGCTCTTTCTTTTTTTTTTCTTTTGTTGCAAGTCACTGTAAAGTTTGCATGTCTCACTCAGGTGTACGATTCAGCTCAACATTCTCCTCTCTTTATTGTTCAGCACTGACTTCTACACACTGCGGAGCTAGTCTCTCACGCAAATATAGATAAGCTTTAGAAACCAAGTGGAAAATATTAGTGATATAATTAGTTTATTGGGAGAAAAGCCGAAAGGTTTTGGATCTTCCAGAAACGAGCTGCTAGGTGATGGAGGTCGTCACTCCCCTCTCAGCTTAGTCCCATCACATCAAAGCAGGAGCAAAATTCTTTCCCGTTTCTAGAAAAACTTTAAAATGGGGAAAATGGAAACCATAAACGATACAGTTTCATGTTCAGGAAATTTGATGATCATTATCATTATCAATATGATGATGATGATGCCAGTTTTGGCCTTCTTCAGCTCGGTGACCAGCTTTCTTTAGTCTGGTACCTTGTTTTTCTGTCCCAGAATCCTTGTATTTTATGTGGTAGTTCCTGTATTTTGGGGTGTGAAGCTTAAGATTACTTTTTAAAGCCAGAAGAAGGGCTGAGCCTTATAGAAAGGAAAGAGGTGTCAGTGTGACCTTTGCCACGTAGGGACACATCATTTGTTCTAGTCCTTACCTATAAAGATGTCAGAGTTTTTCCTATGTGACTCTGTCTCCTCCAGTATCTCACATCATTGGGAAATTATAGTTATTATTGATGACTGACCACTCATGTTAATAGAAGCATAATTAATATTTGCTGTTAAAGCAAACATGACCAATCTTTGATTCTAGTCATTCTTGTCAGTTACAGCTCTTTGAGAAACATTTGATTTGAAGCATTAGAGTATGAGCTGTTCTCTTTAGCCTGAAGGGCTGATTAAATTGATTTGTTCATTGGTTCAGTTGGGGCTTCCCTCCCAACAGCCCAACAACTAGTAATAACCTATACTAATTGCATATCACTTTTTTAAGTTTATAAAGTCATTTCATGTTCATTATCTTTATAAAGAGACACGAGCCCTATCCCAATTTTATAAAAAGGACTCAAAGCTATTTATTTGGATGCAAATCTACTGTTCATTTTATCAGCTAGCATCCAAGTTAAGTACACTGGATGTGAGCCATGCCTCCCTCCCCTAGTCTGCAGAAGCAGGCCACAGTGACTATTACTGAGCATCAAGAACTGAATGATGCCTTCCAAATAGCTTAGTAAAACTGATCTCAAACATGACTTTCGATCTGGAAAAAGAAAAAGAGCTTAGTAATGAGACACCATTGATTGACACAACCCAGTTTATATCTCAGGAAAAATCAAGCCAAGTCACAATCCAAATTAGTACAGCTACTTCTGTAGCAGACAGAACACAATGTGCTCTTTGATAGACCCTTCCATGCCCTGAGAAGACGGAGCCCTGAGAAGGCTGAGCCTCCACTGGAACATCAACTACTAGGAGACAACTGATATGCAACTCACACTGTGACTGGTTGGCCAGAGTACAGAAGAGTGTCACATTGAGATCTAGTTGATGCATTAAATATCTTTGATAATCAAGAATTTGATCTTGGTAGATATGGTGGTTCATACTTCTAATTCCTATACCCGAGGTTCTGAGGCAGGAGAATGAGGCTAGCCTGAGATACATAGTATGTGCTAAGTCAACTTAGGCAAGATAGTGATAACTTTTTTTCTTCAGAAAAGAGGAGGAGGAGGGGGAGGGGAGGAGGAGGAAGAAGAAGAGGAGGAGGAGGAAGAGGAGGAAGAAGAAGAGTAAGAGGAGAAAGAGGAATAAGAAGAAAAGAAGAAGAAGAAGAAGAAGAAGAAGAAGAAGAAGAAGAAGAAGAAGAAGAAGAAGAAGAAGAAGAAGAAGAAGAAGAAGGAAGAAGAAGAAGAAGAAGAAGAAGAAGAAGAAGAAGAAGAAGAAGAAGAAGAAGAAGAAGAGGAAGAGGAAGAGGAAGAGGAAGAGGAAGAGGAAGAGGAAGAGGAAGAGGAAGAGGAAGAGGAAGAGGAAGAGGAAGAGGAAGAAGAAGAAGAAGAAGAAGAAGAAGAAGAAGAAGAAGAAGAAGAAGAAGAAGAAGAAGAAGAAGAAAGCCTGATCTTAGTAAGTCCTCAGTAGAACTTCTGGTGCAAGCAAGTAATCTGCTGGAGATTTTTCCCTGTTTCTACTGCCAGCCTGCTGATATTCCGGGTATAATCTTTATCCCCTCTTCATCTTTCCTGGTCCCTGTTTGCACATCAGAATATTACCAACATCCTAAGGACCAACTTTCCTCCTCCCGCATCCTTGACTTGTGACCTGTCAAGTTTCTTATCCCACTCGATACCACACACACTGGCCAAGCTTTCTACTCTCTGTGACTTCCAGCCTCAAGGCTGTCTCTGCCTACATCCTGATTCTGCACTCCCAGGGCCCCTTCCTCGCATTCCTAGGCAATTTTGTTAAGTCATCATAGAATCCTGAGACTCACCTCACTCCTTCTATCCTGTGACTTGGGAGATGGACCTTTTATGAATTTTATTGGTTGTTAGTAGTGAGTGGATGAAGTGGAACTAAAACTCAGCCATGTTGGATGGTCACTTAGCAACATTTCCTAAATATGTTAACAAGGATGAACTATAACTATATGTATAAAATGAAGCAGTTTGTCCTTCCTACTTTAATTCCTATTATTGTGAGCAGTCAACAGCTCTTAAAATCAGGGATTCTTAAGTATATATGAAATATGTATGAGTAATGGTCTGATATGCAAGTAGGGACCAGGAAAGATGAACAAGGAATAAAGATTTTTTATGCATATTTATATGTATATGTATATGTTATATATACATATGTGTGTGTACCCAGAATAAAATATATATTAATCTCAAGTATTTTTAATTCCTTCAATGTCTTTATAGAGACTGATACTTGGTACTTATAATGTCATGATAATACTAACTCTGTTGGTCCATGAAGCATACTTTATGTAGCAACTTTGAGTTCTATTACTTTATAGAGATTGGAAGTATATGAAATGAACAGTGTGATGAATGAAACATAACAAAGATTATTCTCATAATGTATAAATGTATGGTTAAAAACAGGGCTCACAGTATTGAAAATTAAATAATAGTTCAGAAATATATTTCACTTAAGAATCAACAGCATCATAAAGAAATTATCATAAATGTGATTTTTTTTTATATTTTTGCTTTAGTTTGCAACTCCCATAGAATTCTTAGAAGTATAGTTTGCAAAGCACTAGCCTCCTCTTCTGAAGATAATTGTTACAGGGTACATTGCACATCCCTGTAGCCCGAGTGCTCAGGAGGCTGAGGCAGGGGGTGAAGCCATACAGTAAGTTTTCCTATCGAACCCAACTCACCCCAAGAGTAGAGGGGCTTTCACTAAAGACAGCACAAATGTATAATACTGACCATATATGCAACCAGAAACAATCTCTAAGAAAAAGAATTTGTTGTTACTGCTTTAAAAAGCTATGCTTTTGGTTAACTGAAATCATAATGTTGCGGTTAACTGAAATCATGATGTGGTTAACTGAAATCATGATGCGGTTAACTGAAATCTAATACTGTGTCATGTTACAATTTTATATTTTCTTTTCACAACAGTTATAGGATGTTTTAAAATGCAGATTGTAAATGGATTGGTCTTCATATACTAAGACATTTGGCTATGGAGCAGGGACAAGGCTAAATAGAATAATTCTTGCTTTGACTGTAATTTTACTCTGTACTTATTTCCATACTAAATGCCTTTTGATAACTTTTCAGTTTCTTTACAATAAGATCTCCCAATTTTAAGTATAAAACTAAATCATGAATGTGTGTGTGTATTCTTGTGTATGTGTGTGTGTGTGTGTGTGAGTGTGTGTATCTAGAAAAAAAGGTGAAGTAAAAAAAAAAAAACTAGTGGAAAAAAACCAGAAGTGTGGGCAGTAGCATTTATCTGGCAAACCTTTATGTGAATGTCTTACCCTCAGTGTTTCCTCAGCTCTCCAAAATTGGCCCTAAATCACCTTCTTCACGGCTATCATCAGTTATGACTGAATAAGGAGAGAATGATCTCTGGAAGGACATGGAGTTGGCTGCCCTGCACTGGAAGGCAGGCTGACTGGAGCTAGAACAGGGTCAACGTGTGGACAGCCATGTGTCATGAAGCACAACCTGTCATAGAGAGCTCCAGAGAGGCAAACAAGGGTACCCTATCATTATTTAACAGAGGGGGGCTTCAAAATACCTTCTGGGCCCTGACTGCTGTGTGGGAACACCTGCTGGGGTATACAGCAGGTTGACCTGCCCAACCCAAATAAAAACTTCGGAGGGGCAGTGCCCCACATAAGGACAGGGGCTGCAAGCAGGCAAAGAAAGAGAGATTTACAGCTGTGGAATATCAACAGACATTACTAGAGAAGGGGCTTAGCGGAAAGGTCTTCTCCCCAAGGAGGACCAGGCCAACATTATTTACCCAAGACTAAAACAAGCTTCTATTTTGGCAAGCTCCCTAAGTAAGCAAAGAAAGGGTTGGCATCTTCAGTCACAGGGTAGAGAGAGGCTGCTTCAGGATCTAAAGGCCTCATCTCTCCAGTGAGATTCCCCTCAAAAGGTAGCTTTACTTTCAAGACATCGTTGCCTCAGAAAAGGAAAATGGCGGAAAATGGCGGCCCCCAGTTCAAGGCCCGTTCTAAACTATGCTATCATCTGGAGGAGAATGTGGTGCACTATTTAAAAAACTCCTCAAAATCAAAAGCTAGGTTTTGTGTTTCCTTTTAGATCATTTTTCTTTTTACAACTTTGAAGAAATTGTCGAGAAACTTGGAAGCCTCGATTGTTCTTTCCATTTTGACAAAAGATCAGCTGCCTTGGGAATGAGACTGTGGTGCCCTAGGTGATGGGAATCTCGTCTCCTCTGCTTCTTGACAGCTTACAGGAAAACCACAGAGAGTAGCCACTGGAAAATGCCATGTCCTTGACCATATTGTCTCCTCAGGAGTAGTGACTGCAGGTAGAAGGAAAGCCTTCCAAATCCTGCCGTGTACATTTTATGTGTTCGCAGTTGCACCACAGAAATCCGTACACAATACAAACACAGACAATGGATATTTGTACAGCTTTTAATTTAGGTCAAAAAACATGTAATTTGTTAAGTAAGAGGGCACCAACACGTGCCACGTCACGCTGGATTTCCTTGAGAAATAAAAAAAAAAAAATAACAAAGTTAAACTTTCAGTCAACCTGAAAATATCTGCCTTTTTCTGGGGGCAGGGCGGAACGAATGGGAGTGCAGTGGCTTTGTGTTGTTGTTTTTTTTTTTTTTTCTTTTTTCTTTCTTTTTTTTTTTTCTTTTTTCTTTCTTTTTTTTTTTTCTTTTACTTTTTCAGAGTCTTCTCAGATTCGGGAAGAAGGCAGACCAGAAGTAGGAAAAGCATTTCTTAAAGACACAATGCTTGCAGGAAAAGGTAGACCTTGACTAAGGGAGAGATTCAATGTCATAGGGCATGGTCTCTGGAAAATGTTTTTCTGTAGAGGGGGACTGGAGAGCTATTCATCTGAAGAGAGAAATGCAAATGAGTGCATAGCACACTTGTGGTGTTTTACAGACACTACAGATAAGGGATGTTTTCCTGTTCTTAACTCTGCAGTGGCAAATGCTTTCCAAGCAGAATATATTAGACGGGTTTAGGTGAAAGTTTCAGTTTTTGGAAAATTATCTTCTTCAAAATCATGACACAAGATTTTGTCATGGGGATGGGAAGAAAGGGTTGAATATAGACATGAAAAGATCAAAGATTAGGATCCAATGGGCCAGAATCCTTCATTTTATTTATTTTTATTAATAAACCAAGTTTGTCCAAAAAGAGCACAAGTACATAAGATAAACACTGTGTAGCTCAAGGTGACTTCAAAACTCATGGCAATTTTTCTGCCTTAGCCTTCCAAGAGTTAAGATTGCAAGACTAAGCAGGCACATTCTCTCTCTCTCTCTCTCTCTCTCTCTCTCTCTCTCTTTCTCTCTCTCTCTCTGTCTCTCTCTCTCTCTCTCTCTCTTCTCTCTCTCTCTCTCTCTCTCTCTCTCTCTCTCTCTCTCTCTCTCTGTCTGTCTCTGTCTCTCTCTCTCCTTTTGTGGCAATGGAGATTTGAACCCAGAGCACTGAGGATGGTAAAGAGAAGCAATGGTGCTAAGACACATGGTCCATGTTTATAGCCCCAGCATCCATAAGGACTTTAAAGAATCCATGCCTGGATCTAGCTGCTTGATGCAGCTTTTGAATGAAATGTTTTGAGCAATACTAACTGTATAATCAAACTTTAAAGTTTTCCATGTTTTCTTTTTCTTTTCTTTTCTATCTCTGATTCTCATTTTATTACTTCTCTGTGCAGCTCCACTATGACCTTAGTCATTAATCACATGCTTTCTAAGACTTCATTTAAACTCTGATGATAATTAATGAAGGATGACGACTTTGAAGAAGATAACTGATATTTACTGCCTTGTCAAGTCAGTGGACACTAGTTAAATCTAAAACTCCAATTCTCTATCCCATGCTCCTAAAATCACAATTTAAAATACTGTCCAGTGTCAGAACAACCATAACAATAACAACAACAAAATTGGTCTTCAAATATGTCAGCTGCATTGATGTCCTCAGTTTTACGCTGTAGTATAAATAGTAGGGAAATGGCTGACCATTCATCATCTTGCATTTTTGTCCAGAGGAAGACAGCGACCTCACCCTGCACACAGGAACTCTCCTCCTGTCTCACAGAGTAAGCAAGAATGTGGAGTAAGCGCTGACCCCCAGAGTCCAACACAAAGAGCATCCGACAATGCACAAGGTCGGCCTTTCTCTTCAGACCTGCCTTTGTGCTCCACGTGGGGCATGATCCTTGCAGGCCGCGGGCTCAGCGGATGCCAGGGAGATAGATGTGATGTGTCCCCCTCATCCGGGGCAGCAGCTGAGCAACTTTCACACAGGCAAGCAGGTACAGCCCTGTCTGTAACAGATGAGAATCCCTGGGGAGCCCTTCACGATGGAGAATGAAAAATCAAAAGAGACCATATTGGACACAGATACAAAGAGACTCCCTGCTCCTTTTCTCTCCTTTCTTGTCCCCTTTCTCTCCTTCCTTAGGAAACAGCCATGAATGTGGAAAGCTGTCTTCCTGCTGGAAGCCTCTGGGGGTGTGGCGACTCCAGATGCTCTTGTCTGTAGATGCTTTCTACCCTTGCTGGAGGAGCTGCCTTGTTTACCCCTCTGTAAATACCAGACACCCTCACCGGGAAGAATATGCAAACTAAGGGGCAGAAACAAACTTTACAGACATCATTTCTCCTGGCTCATTACAGCTGAAACACAGCAAACTGAACCACCACGTCTGCTGTGGTGTAGCTGTTCACAGCCAGGTACCAGCAGAGCCCGGGTGTTGGGAGTAGGGTGGAGAATATTTGACAACAAGGCTGGAATGAATTAGTGGAATGGTAATGAGGGATTTCAAACCTCTGAAGGCCTTTTTCCTCAAACCGAGAAGTGGCTGGTGGAGATGTCTGAAGAGACTTGGACGCCAAAACAATGTGACTGCTTTTATTGCATGTATAACTAAATTGTATGTCTCACTGTTAAAGAGAGCTCTTTCAACTTTTCTCATTTGCTCTCAAAAAAACTAAAATAGAGCTTCAACAATGTTTGTTGTTTTGAGACCATGACTTTTCATGAGGCAAGAACAATTTATACAGTGTAACTGGATAACTAAAGGCATAAAGGGTGATTTTATGATATAAGGACTCTGAGAAAAGATGTGTTGGGTGGGAAGGGTTTTTTTTTCAATATTTTTATTCTTTAACAATTTTGTACAATGTCTTCTGAACATACTTACTTCGCCAAACCTCCCATTCAAATCCTCTCCACCTTTCTAGTCCATCTCACCCAATTTTGATATTATTTCTTCCTCCACCACTTCCTCCTTTTCTTTCTCCTCCCCAACCCCACCCTCCACCCCTGTGGACTCTGGTTTGTGTTACTAGCTAGTCTTGAGAGTGGACTCTGTCCTGGTGTGTGGTCAACCTACCAAGGATCACATAATTAAAGAAAAAGTGACTCTCCTCTTTCCCAGAAAGTGCCAAATGCTATTAGCTCTGAGGTAACACATTTTAATTACATCATTTATTTTGGAATGGAAAACCCCCGGCAGAAATCCATGCTGGTGGTTTCTTGGAGATTCAATCACCGTGATACAGCTTTCTGGTCACTTCCTTCCTGATTGGTGTTTTAGCAAAATTATCACTAAGCCCAGATGATATTCAAAACAATTGGATGTGTACTGGATTCAGAAAGAGTACTTACTGCCTATGTGTTATGTAGCTCTCACATGTCTTCATACATATGACTTAGTATTCTGTAAAAACAGGACACATTCATGTTAGATTTGGTGTGATGATCTAAGTTTCTGACTTTTGGAGCTTGCCATTCATTGGTGATGCTATTTAATAAAGAGTTAACTCTAGACATAATTCTTTTAAAGGGATTATGGTTTCCTTACCACATGGGATATGTGTGCACACTTAAGGCACCCAGAACTCGTGATAAGTGCTGATCTGTTGCAGTGAAGTTTCAATGCAATGTTTCCTTATGCATTGGATGACACCCCTATCCACATGTGTCTATGATTCTGAAGTTAGCTGTGATATAAAACCTTGTGAGCCTACACACACTTTCCTTCTTGTTAAGTAAATAACTCTATGTAAGGGTGTTTAACACTTGGTGAAATTAAATGATAATGGTCTTATTTAAAAACAAATGGCAGAACAAATGTGCTTACGCCCACGTTGTAGCAGTAATCAGTAAATGGTCATGTTTTAAGTCTGGCTAAGGCTCCAGAATTCTTCTGAACACCACTCTGAGGAATCCCTACTGTTTAATCAAGCTGGCACACAGGATGCACCCCTTATTTTCCAACCCTGAACTCCACTTTTAACATACCCATGCCTCTTCTGCCAGGGAAATAATTACAAATTAACCAGAATACCACATGGATATAAGATTTTGAAGTTTTGGAATAGATTATCAAGAAATTGTGTGTGTGTGTGTGTGTGTGTGTGTGTGTGGTGTGTACGTGTAATTTTTAAAAGAATAAAGGAGTTGGGATTAAGGCCAACTAAAAAAGTTTTAGTCCTGAATGGTATCTGATAGTCTATATATGTTTAGTATTCTACTATTACCTCTTCAGTCTCAAAAAATTGTTATAAACACTATGATCAGCAATCAAAATGTATAATAACCCAGCAGCTTAAGACAACTGAGCTTTCATAAGTAAACACTCCTGTAAGTATTTGTATTTCACAAGGGCAAGCTAAAGGGAGTAAGTGTCTCAACCCTTTCTGCAAGCCAATGTATTGTTCTCCCTCCACCTAGATTGTTGGGATAATATTATTGTACGATATGTAAAGATTACTCAAATGCTATTTCTGTGCAGACAGTCCAGACTTTGCTATTGTTATTCATATAAATGTATGATATTTTGTAGACACCCCCTCACCTTCTGAATAGTTTTAATAAAAAGCTGATGGCCTATAATGAAGGCAGGAAAAGAAGGTGGGACTCCCAGGCAGAGAGAGAGAGGGGGGGGGAACTCTGGGAGAGAATCAGGCAAGAGAGATTCATCAGCCAGTTATGGAGGACGAAGAGCCACGACTGAAGGAGAGGTAACTAAGTCGTCATGTGGCAGGACTTACATTAGTACAAATGGGTTAACTGAGTTATGACCTAGTTGGGAACAAGCCTAGCTATAAGGCCTAAGCTAGGCCTTGTACGAGTCTCCCTATCATTATCCAGGAGCTGCTGGTCCCAAAGAAAGCCTCGATTTACAAGATACTCTTCCCTTGTCCTTTCTAGACTCTCTCTTGCCTATTTTAGTTTTGGCTAGGGTGTCAGCTCCTCAAAGTTCTGACAGTATCTGATCCAAAGTAGACTGTTGGCAGTCCTATGAGCACATAGCATCCTGTTCTTTGTTTTCCATAACATTGTCTGTCTATTATCTGTCTGTCTATCTATCTATCTACCTATCTAATTGTCCATCTAATCTAATTTATCCATCATCTATAGCATATATCTATCATCTATATAATCATCTATCCATTTATCTATCATCTAATCTATTAGGCTAGCTATGTTTCAATCTATATGTGTATGTATGTATGTATGTATGTATGTATGTATGTATCTATCTATCTATCTATCTATCTATCTATCTATCTATCTATCTATCTCCCATCTAACTATCATCTATATCAGTTTTCTTGCTGTTGTTACCAAATACTTGTTTTTTAAGAACAAATCTTGAAGGAAGAAAGGCTTATTGTGGAAATCAGAATGACCAGAGTGGTTCTGACAGTGGTGTTGTCAACCAAGAACATAGAAAAGGAAAGACCAACACTCAGATTGTTTTCTCCTTTTCCACTTTCTATGCAGTCAGAGTCCCCAGACCAAGGGATGATTCTGGGCATATTCAGTGTGGGTTTTTCCTTCTTGGTTAAATTTCCATGAAAACATCCTCAAAGACACACTCTAAAGTATTCTCCTCACCCAAAATATTTTAGGTGGTTTTTTACCAATCGAGCCAAATCAAAATCACCTATCATGAGTCTACCTCTTGTCAGTTTGACATAAATATTCCTATAGGGGGTATGTCTGTCCCATTGCAAAATGAACTTATCACAATTTCAGAGATTGCCATAGTCTTAACAGTTGCTCTCCAAAAGTCTAAAGACCCAAGGCAATTTCTTGACTGTGAAATAAAATTAACAAACAAGTCACATGCTTTCAGTATGCCATGGTGCAGAATTAAAGTCCCTACTCCCAAAGAAGCAATGAGGCTAGTCAGGAAGGGGTAAAAAAGTAAATACAATTGCATTATGAGTGAACTAAAACATAGAGAATAAAACAACTGGACACATTAAGGAAAATACTAGTGATGACATTGTTCTCCTGGTTCTAGAAACAACGAGGAAATAATAGAAATTAACATTCTTCTCCCTTTCCATAAATTTCGCTTGTAACACAAGATTTCTGAAGTTCAGGCTAGAGAGTATGTTGGGTGAAGCACCTGGGGACTTGGAGGGATGTCTGCAAATAATTCTAGCTACCTTTCCCATACAGAATATTTTTATTATCTTATATCTTATGAACATGTTAATTATGCTTCCTGTTGAGAATTGACATAATATTCTCCTCTACACATGTAGAGTTTCACAAGGAACCAGAAACGTGGAGGTCCAAGCCAGAGGCAGAAAGAGGAGTAGTGTAGGACAGGACCTTCAGAAGAGTCATGGAGTGGGAAGTCACAGGCCTCGAGTGGAGAAGAAGGTTAAATTTCTAAATGTAGAACCTGAACTATAAGAAGGGCCCGGGATCTCTTCACCAGGACCACTTCTAATGATTAACTTGTACAAGGCCTCAACTCCTTAAAGTTTCCACCATTCTCCAGTGGCCCCATCACTGGGCACAAAGCCTTCCACACACAAGCTTATTGGTGATGTGTACGATCCTAACTAATGATGCCTCAGAGTTCTCATAGACTCTACTAAATCTTTCTGATGCCTTGGTGGTCCCTGTGGATCACCAGCTGCCTAGAATCTTTCTGATACAGTACCTTCTGTTTCCAAACCTCTTAGAGTTGTAGCCAATGACCTAGAATACCCTTGACCACTCATGCCTTTGTGACCTGACAAATGTGAAGCCTTGTCCAACATTGTTACTTGTGCTGATCCGGTTCTCAATTAGGCATCACATTCTACATGACAATGCCAGGTGGACTCACCCCCATGATTTATGTTGGACTGCTGCTTTCTACACAGCCTGGGTCACATTCCTAGAAACACTATGAAGTTGGAAATACATTGAATTCCACCTTCCCCCTTATAATCACAATTACCTAAAAGTCAGAGCAGAGCTGTATTATAGAGGAGATACAGATATTAATGGTGACCAAGTCTTGTAATCCCCATGTCACTCAGCCTATCTAGGTTCTTATTTTAAAAATTCATTTATAGGCTAAAAAGGGGAGAAATGTGAGAGATCTCTTTTGCCAGGATTCTCTGTGTCATTCCTTGATCTTGTTTCAAGCCAATGTTGTAGGGATTTTCTTCATATACTTGACAATTCATTTGCATCCATTTCTGGTTCCTAGTTACACCTTTGTCCAGCACCCTACCCCTTTCCAATTAAACTGTCATTTTATTTTGAAGGTATTTTATATACAATATATTTGATTATATGCTTTTCTCTCCCCCAGCTATCTAGATCTTTCCATCTCCCTACCCACCCAACTTCATATTCTTCTCTCTCTCTCTCTCTCTCTCTCTCTCTCTCTCTCTCTCTCTCTCTCTCTCTCAACAAAACTTTCTCCTCCATGGAGCTGGAAGGAGTGCTTTCTGCCCTTCTGGAGGACCCAAGTACAATTTCTAGTACCCAACTTCAGTTTCCAGTACTCACATATTGGGTGCCTTACAACTATATATGCAACTTCAGGTTCAGGGAATTCAATGTCCTCTTATAACCTTCGTGGGCATTTGCATATGTGTGATGCACATGCACACACACACACACACACACATGCACAGATGGATGGACACACACACACACACACACACTTTCCTATGAATAAATCTTTAAATTTCTTACGGATCCTATAATCTTTCCAGTTCTATTCTATCAAATCAGTTAAGAGTAAAAAGAGGGTCAGTTTTGAGTTTTGTATAAAAAACAAAAGACTACTTTGTCAGAAAGATCAACATTAAAGCCCACTTTATAAATAAATTAGAATGTAGAACTTCTTTGTACTTCACCTTTCCATTACTGCTGGAGGATCTCTTAAGTTTAGAGTTTTGGGATTGGACACAACAGAGAATTTGACTCAAAGCCCTTGCTTATGGTATCCCTTTCTCTCTTGAGTCAGAAGAGGACTTGGGCACACAACAGGATGGGGAAGACATGGGAGACAAGGAGAGTGAAGACAGATAAAGATAGAGAGAACCATTCAGAAAGGAAAAGCATGAGAAAAAGAAGAGAGTACAGACAGCTTACAAGGAAGCCAAGGAGGCAGAATTAGATCTAAGTCTCCCATTTCTTCCTGCCTTCACTGGCTAGGATATTAACTATGAGATGAGATGTTTGAGATGTGTGTGTGTGTGTGGGGGGGGGCATGCAGAGTTTTCAGCCAGGGTGGATAAGTTCTTACTGTACTTAGCCACAGGCTAAACACATTGTGTTGACCTCCTTCAATGCTCTGAGCAAACCTGTTTTTATTCATGGTCTTCTGAGTCACCACTCCTGGTAGATCCATGCCAATTAAATAAATTGTGCTTCTGATCATCAATGAGCAATGGCAAAGGTGGAGTCTGCAGTAATTCTCCAGGCAGAATGTTGGCTTCTACCCTGGGCAGGCAATTTTTGTCCTCATCCCTGTTTCAATGCAAAGACGGTAGATAGATAGAAAATGAAGATGGTGGCCCGGCCAGAGTCAAAGCACAGAAAGGAGCAGACACGTTGCAATCATAGACCTAAAACCAAAAGGGAACTTTCAAAGACTTCTTATTCACTGGAAGTAGCTGGAATCTGTTTCAGCAGAGCTGCCTAGGACAGGAGATAAGCAAAGACCTCCATGCAGCATGCATTCCTACAAAATGAGTTTCCCAGGAAAGATATGGTGACCTATCAGGAGCCAAAGTGCCTTTCTGTGCAGTGAATCTACAGCTTCATTATATCACTGCAGACGAAGGCTCTCTGTGCACCTGCTCTTTCCTTCCATATCGTGATGACCTCAAGCCCAGACCAACCAACAATCAGGCTCAGAAGGAAAATGGGGAGTCTATTCTGAAGACTGCCAATTTTCTGTGCCCCCTTCCTCTTCCTCTCAAAGTACTGTTTTCCTGTTAGATGTTGATGATACTAAATCCCAGATGTGTCACGCTTAGGTTTCGAAGAACAGCCTCTCAAATAAAGCAATAAATCTTTTTGCTTGGTGGCTGCTGTGTGAAGCTTCCATGCCCTTGCTCTCACCTACCCACTAATTCTGTGTGATGAGGTTGAGGAAGTGTCTTGTTCTCTGGGGACTGAGTTCAAGGTGCAAACATATTGAGACTGGGTGACTGCTGGATCTGTCCTGCTTCTGAAACACCACAGCTCAGGCCTGGGTATCCAGAGGCAATCTGCCATGTAAGCCATGTTAATTGTATTGGCTCTATGCCTCTTTGGACTCTCTCTCCCTTCCCAAGATGCTGACAACTTTTTCAGAGCATAGCGTGGTCCTGGCAAACTGTGAGGTTTTGTTTTACCTCTTCCATGTTTCTGTGCCCAGTGGTAAAGATGGGATTCTTCTCTGGTCCCTTCTCTGCAGCTTCCTAAATGGCACTGGGGATTCCTCTTCTGTCTTGTTGGGGCTTATCTCTCAGTGGGAGCCCCAGAGAGAAAGCCAAGTTGGCTTGCAGAACCATTTGTCCAGGAAGAGCATGGATGCACAAGTTCAGCCGAACCTTCACAGCCTTTCTAAACAGTTACATACTCATTGTTGAATCATGCTCTGTATGAGGGAGACAGATGCCATATTTGTCAAGAGTTGAATGCCACTAGAGGCAGTGGTTACAGGGAGAGCATCCTACACCTGACTGAGAGTGTGACACCTTGTACTTAATGGCTAAGTGCAGAATCCACACAGCCTGCTGGCTTTACCACCCTACATCTGCTATGCTCTTTGTTCCTTGGGAAACCTGCATTTTCACCAAAGGAATTCCATGCTCCCGTACTTAGCACACAAGGACACATCATGCATTAAATAACACAATGCATTCAAAGTACTTGGCACTGTGCAGGGTGTGGAGAGAGCATTGAGTATGTGCTACAAGTTGGTGGTACCACACCATTGATAGGATTTCAGGTTAATATGCAACGTTTCCCTCAACGTGCATGGTCTTTGATATTCGCTTGCCACTTCTCTGTATGTATGTGTAGGTACGGAAGCTACACATTTGTGAAGTCAGCATTTCTGTTGGGGTTGTAACAGGTCCACCTGTGACTTGACTGTATTCACTGCAGAAAGTGAAATGGCTTCCTATCTTAGTTAGGTTCCTATTGCTGTGAAGAGACACACCCAGACTATGGAAACTTCTATAGAAGAAAACAATAGGGCTGGCTGTCCTACAGGTTTGGGGGGAAGCATGGCGGCATGCAGGCAGACATGGTGTTGGAGAGGGAGCAGGGAGTTCTACATCAGTAGGCAGCAGGAAGACAGACTGATACTGGGCTTGGCTTGAGGTTTGGAAACCTCAAAACCTATCCCAAAGGACACACTTTCTCCAACAAGGCCACACCTCCTAATAGTGCCACTCCCTATTAGCCTATGAGGGTCATTTTTGTTCAGACCAACACACTCACAGTCAGTGTATCTAGGACTTATGTGTCTGGAGGTAAGTGGCAAAGCACCTTACGTATCCCTAAATTATTTTGTCAATTTGTTTTCCCCAATGATTAGAAGAGAAGTATGCCCAGAAAGGGTACAGTGACAGACAGTCAAGAAATGGCATTAATATGGGACTAGTGTTACAATAAGAATCCACTTCTTGTCTCAAAACCAGGATCTTAATCTGATAATAAAGTATTGAAATCAATATGGATAACCTATAGCAAAAGAATGCAGATACAATTTGTAGTTTGTGAAAGCACTGTTAAAAATGAACAAGCTTTTTATATGTCACCTAAAAGATACATAGAATAAAGCAAGTCATGGAATTATATATATATATGTGTGTGTATGTATATGTGTGTATGTATATATATCCATTATTTATTTCATTGGAATATATAATCCAATATTTTATCATATATAATATATATGATGAAAGTTAAATAAGCTACAATTTATTTATTTACTATATAATCATGTAGTAGAAGAGAAAAAATACCTCAAGGGACATAGGAAAACACACTAAGGAAAAGCATTCAGCAGCTTGAGGAAGACTGGCTTCCTGTGGAGAGGGCAGAATGTCATAGGAAGATTTCTGTACAGGTTTGATCATATCGCTAGTCTTTGTTATTGCAAAGGAAAGCAATTTCCCACAAGAGGTTTGTTCAATGACCCCCATGAACCCCGTATGGATACAAAGGCCACACATGTTCAAGTCAATGCCATCAAATTTGCATGTACTGCCCACACCAACTTTTATCACACTTTAAATCATTTCTAGATTATCTATAACACCCAATGCAGTGTATATTGTCTTAGTGACTTTTCTACTGCTATGAAGAGCTACCATGACCAAAGCAACTTTGAAAGAAGGTGTTTAATTGGATCCTTGTTTATGTTTCAGACAGTCCAAGACCATAATGGCGGGAAGCATGGAAGTGGGCAAGCAGGCACGGTCCTGGTGTTGTATCTGAGAGCTCAGAATTAATCCCCAGCAAGAAGTGGGGTGCAGGCAGCCTGGGCCTATTGTGGGCTTTAGAAACCTCAAAGCCCTCCCCTAGTGACACACATCCTCCAGCAAGGCCACACCCTAGTCTGTCCCAAATATTTCTTCTGAGAACTAAACATTTAAATATGTGAGCCTATTCTCATTCAACAACCACAGAATGGAAATTATTATGTCTTTTTATTTTGTATTTTGTCTTTTTTCCTTGAGTCCTTTGTGTCTTCAATAAGGAAATAGATGTGTGAGATGCCACCCTTCTCTGCCTCTTGCTATGTGTTACCTGTCTCCCTTCGGATAATCTGAGGAGCCAGT
Organism: Apodemus sylvaticus; assembly: GCF_947179515.1. Lineage (NCBI taxonomy): Eukaryota > Metazoa > Chordata > Mammalia > Rodentia > Muridae > Apodemus > Apodemus sylvaticus. The sequence goes on along the minus strand of NC_067494.1, from coordinate 20,043,808 downwards.
CAAGGCGTGTTCTCAGTTCCTGGCTTTCTCCTTGGGTGTGCCATTTTCAAATGAAGACAGATTTAGGGTTTGGTTTTGACTCTAGATACTTCCGCTCCACTTGACTGGAGATCTCAGCTACCATTGGAGACTGCTGTGTTCCTCTCTGCCTGGGGCTACACTCCCAGCTGAGAGCCACCACGTGCATGTCTTGGCCCTTGTTCCCATCCACACAGTACTCTACTGGGTCAAGTGGGAGACAGCTGCTGGAGACCCAGTGGAAGGAGCCATGAACATCTGGAGAGACCCAGTGGAAGGAGCCATGAACATCTGGAGAGACACTCAGGCCCCTTTACAACCTGCTCGTAAAGACCATGAATTACCAAAAGGATTTCTAATATTTCCTATGAGATTACACAAACTTATCTTTGTCTTCTGCCTTTTAGGAGGCAGTGGTGTGCAGGGAACAGTAAACAGAGGTGCTGGAAGACATGCTGACCACCTCTGAGTCAAAGAGATTGTCAAAAATGAAATAAAACTTCAGGCTAACCATGAGTCCTGAAGATGAAGTGACTTTTCACAATGGGTTATTATTAGATATTTGACATGGTGAGGAAATTATTTATCTATCTATCTATCTATCTATCTATCTATCTATCTATCTATCTATCTATCTATCTGTCTATCTATTTATTTATTGGTTTTTCGAGACAGGGTTTCTCTGTGTAGCCCTGGCTGTCCTGGAACTCACTCTGCAGGCCAGGCTGGCCTCGAACTCAGAAATCCACCTGCCTCTGCCTTCCAAGTACTGGGATTAAAGGCATGTGCCACCACTGCCCAGCGGGGAGGAATATTCTAATCAGAAAAAATATCTTATGTAGGTATTTTAGAATACTATAAACTTTATCCTAAACCATGTGCCATCTTTTATAATGCATTAATCAATAATCAATAATACATCTTTATATACAAGTTGTTAACTAAAGGTTTCTATTGACTGAAACAATGTGTCAGATGATTAATCATGTCTGTAAGTATTTGTTTAGTCATGAGGATAAGATTGGGGTGTTGATATCTGCTTGGGTGAGAGAGGCAGGAATATTTGGGAGTAACTCAATATCTTCTGTTCTATTTAAGACCCACTTGATTTGATAGATGGGAGCCATGTTTGACATTGTTACAGGAATTAGGAAACAATGACTAGGTAGATCCATTATTGTTGTTGTTGTTTTTGTTGTTGTTGTTGCTATTGTTATACCAAGTAGCCATAGTATAATACCAACTTACAATATCTGAATACTATCTCCATAGATTAGTGAATCTCTCAACCCTCTTCAGAGAGGTGTCTTACAGCAGATAGCCATTAACACAGAGACCCACAATGGGTTAACATGCAGAGAATAAGGAGCTAAAGAATGCTCTACCTCAAATAGGACATATCACATCCTTCCTGGCAAGGCTCAGAACATCTTGTGGAAGAAGTGAAAAAACTATAGTAACCAGAGGTGGTGGGTGGATACAACAATGTTATCTGGACACAACAAGATAGCTGCACATATGAACAGCATGTGCAAGACTGTTCCATGCACAAGCCAGACAAAATTTCAGGATGAAGCAGGGATGTGGGCATAAAGTGCTGTCCCTATCTGAGAAACTATTGATAGCTGCTGAGAGAAGAAGGGTCAGTTTCACTGAGGGTGTGGTCCCGGATATATCAACTGCTCTCCAAATGTCAGCCCCACATATGAGCGTATATGGGCAACACAAACAACTGGAGACAATGGGCTTGAATTCTTAAAATAAGACAGGGAGTGGGTCAAGTAAGGAAGTTGGCATGGGTCTGGGAGGAGTTGGGGAAAGGATATGACGGTTTGATCAAAATACAACATGTGAAATTCTCAAAGAATGAATAAAAATAGAATTTTTTTTCCGAAAAACTTAACTTTGGATATATGTGTGTGTGTGTGTGTGTAATATATATACATATATATATACATATATATGTATATGTATAACCAAGGTTATATATAACCATATATGTGTATGTATATGTATATATGTGTGTATGCATGTATATATTATATATACATATATACATACATACACACATACATACATATATACATATATATATATACATATATATATAATTAGAAAATCCCCAGGATCCTGTCATTTCCATTACCCATGGTATAAGTAACAGTCGTCCCTCAATGCCTTAAGCATTCCTATGCTGCCACAGTACCTTTGCTTCTGGTTGTCCCACTACTTGGGAAACTATTCCTTAAGACTTTTACACAATTGCCTCTTACTTATCAGTCCTAACCAGGACACAATGCCTCCTTTCTGGGGAAATTGGGAGCATCTTTCTTTTATATCCTCTAGGTCACTGGCCCTGAAGGTGTCTCTGATTCCCAGAGCTAAGGCCCCCTCAGGAATTAGACTCAGAGAAGCCTTTCCAGGATCTTATAGCAAGTGGACTGGCTGGTCTCATGTTGACGTACAAACTAGAGCTCTCTGAAAGGAGGGACCTTCAATTGAGACGATGACTACATAAGATCTACATTAGCAATTGATGGGGGAGGCCTCAGCCAATTGTGTGTGGTTGCATCCCTGGGCTGCTTGTCCTGTGTTCTATAAGAGAGTAGGCTGAGAAAGTGGCTAAGAAGCACTCCTCCGTGGCCTCAGGATCTCTTTCTGCTTCCAGAATCCTGCCCTGTTTGGTTTCTTTCAGTAGTGAACATCAATGTGGAAGTGTAAGCCAAATTGCTGTGAGTCATGGTGTTTCATTCCAGCAACAGAGACCTGAACTAAGAGTGTAGACATCTTCATCTCCCAGATGAAACCTGTAGATCAGAGAAGTTGCTTGGTTGTGAATGAGCTAAGGAATGTGGGCATATTACAGTTTGTGTAGACATCTCTGGATTCTAACAAGTCAGAGGCTCAAACAAAGCCCTTTCAAACAAAGACCTTTCCAGGGATACACATATCCTACATTTTCCAGAATTATTTCCTAGAGGACTCCAATGAACTAGGAGTACTTAAGACAAGAAAGTAGACAACTTCTGTGCCCCAAGAAATATTCATTTTATAAATGAACTCTTAGTGTCTATAGGACATGGGTTGACATTATCTTCTATTTTTTTCCTCTCACTAAACCATTCTGAGATGAGAAAGACAAAACACACTGGTTTACAGTGAGTTTGAATGCAATCTGTTAGTATAAATAATAGCTACACTGTGGTAGAACCATCTGTCACTTTAAGGCAAATACACAGTTACTTTTAAGAAGCTCAAAAATAATAAATAAATATATGCCGAGATTCTGAAGGCTTGGATGCATTTGAGAGGAAGGTGGCTGACTTTTTCTTACCTAGAATATAAACAATGTAGTCACAATTCCAAGTCTCTTCTTCTTTCTTCTCTCCTCCCCCTCTTCCTCCTCTTCTTAATATCCCATAAAATTACTCAGGTTGGGGCTTATCCTCCTGAGACTCTTCTAGCCCCACGGGTATTTGCCAAGTTTCATTTTAGTAATGCAGCGTTATGGCCAGGTGCTCTTCTTTGCTACTGTGTTCCTATGAACATGCCTATCTGTTGTATGTAACACATATACAAGTACACATAACACACTCGCACATGCACACACACACAGGCACATGCACACACCTTTTCAGTTCTAAGTCCTAATGCCTTATGTAAATTGGCTGAGTCTAGGGGGATGGAAATTCAGCCAAAGGCTGGAGCTTGCCGCAGAGGCTTAGAGCTGGATATGACACAAAACTGGATTATAATGTCATCCGCTAACTGACAGATCATTTAGTGTCTTGGAAGAGCCTGTTTTCACACTGCCGAAGCCCTCACAGGGGAATTGCATGTGGGCTCCTTATTGTCAGAGCTATTTTTCACCCAATTTGTTTCCAAATGATGTCTAACCTGCGGTCTCCCCACTGAGAGAGGTTTAAGCCATGATTAATGAGGAGCGTTTGTCTGGGCCCACCTGGGAAATGGCCCATCTGCAAACTCAGGTAAGATGCCGGCCAGACAAGGCCTCAGCTTGTGGCACAGGCAGCATACTGAGTCTCAGGCTCCTTAGTGTAGCCACTGCAAGGTGTTTCCTCTGGGTCGCGTGGCTGCCCAGAGACAAGTCTCACTCTGCCTGGTTTCCTTAGAGATCTACAGAGCATTGCCCCTAGTCTTGATATTAAAGGAAAAATGCTTTCTCAAGCTCACTAACTCTCTTCAATGCTCCCACCTGTATGTGTGGCAAGACAATTGCAACTGATGAGACAGCAAACCCCTAGCTTCCAAGAATGAGCATGTGGAGAAAGAGGGGGAACACGTGAATCTACCAAACACCATTTCGGCACATATGTTCCTTCTTTTGTATGTTAAAGTGTAAAGTGTATCTGTATCTGAAGTTTTGATGCAAAAAAGAAAAAAAAAAACCACCTCTTTTTCAACAAACCTTTTCCTCAGTATAGGATTTGTATTCTTCCTCTAATAATGTGAATAATTGAGAATTTTGGGGAGGGAATGTGTTTTCATGTAAGGAATAGATTAACAGAACTCTGCACTATTAAAGCCAAATGCTGGTGTCAAATAATGCGAGTAGAAAGAAAAGCTTGGAATTTTGAGGTTAGACTGGAAATATATAGTGAATTTCAGGCCAGCTTACACCACCCTGTAAAATCCTATCTCAAAAACAAGAAAACAAACAAAAGCCAAATGGTGTGTGTGTGTGTGTGTGTGTGTGTGTGTGAGGAGTACTAGTAGTAGTAGTTGTTGTTGTTGTAGTAATTGGAAGGTTCTCATTCTGAGTGTTCCTTCCCTTACTTATAGTGCTCCTTCTCTTATCCATTGTGCTCCTCCTCTTACTCACAGTGCTCCTTCTCTTATTCATGGTGCTCCTCCCCTTACAATATTCCTTCTCTTACTCACCGTACCTCTCTTATTCACAGTCCACTGCATAGGCACGGCTTCTCCCTAGACTGTCCCTAATGATGACATGCCACCATTCCAACTGTCAAGAAGACTGAAACTTAACTGACTCAAATGTCTCCAAATAAAACAGATTGTTTGCTGGGAACATTTATGACCCATAAAGAGTGAGAGTTTACTCTGGCAAAACATTCCTTTCCATAAATAAACAACATTCTCCGAGTCTCACCAGCTGACTTTGAAACTATGCATTTCTCACTTGGCTGGAGGCTGCATCCAAAGCATCTTTGATGCCATTCTGTACCCAACTGTTGTGCAAAGGCTGCTCTCCATTCAGTTGGTCCTATATTCAGATTCCAAAAAATTCCCCACTTTCTTCCACTACTTCTCTTGCCAGCAACATGTTTACCATGATTTAGATATCTATTATACGCATGAATGACTTGTCTACTTAATTTCATCAAAAAAATGAACCCTCATAAGTGGCACAGATGCTGATAGGATGGTAATCAAATTAGTTTTTGGACAGGTTTATGGCCACTTGCTGTCAGTTTAGCTCTCTTTGGCTATCCACTCCTAATACGGTCTTGATGGTGATTAATGGCTCCATTAATACCCAGTTTATGCTATGATAGACCTGACATTACAGTCTTTTGGCTGACCATGGATGACAGGCTACTTGCTAAAATTCAACTGTAAAAAATGTTAGCTATGAGTCTAGGTTGTGTTCTTTCAGTCTAAGAGATTTATGCTTAGATCCAACATTGATGTGCATTCCAACTGTACCAAAGTGTTGTTCCTAAGAGTCCATTTCAATGACCCTTCTCTTCCCTTGTCTTTGTTACAGTCATGTTGTCACCTTAAATTACAATCATTATCTCTGGTGCTCTTTTTCCTATTAGGTTGGCTCATAGTAGGTTGGCTCATTGGCCAGCTACTATACTTATTTGCTTCTAAGCTCTTTAAATACTTGCTTTTAACCTTCATTTTCTGATTTTCTTTTATTCCATTTTCTAACAGCATAATTTTCAAAAGAAAATCTCAGTTTCTTTGAAGCTTTGCTATCTTTAACTTTTATCTTTTCTTTTTCCAGACTCTGCATACCATTCTATTTTTTGCCTTGTTCTACCTTATTTTTTATATTTTTTTCTGAGTAGATTTTTGAATAGAAGTCTCTCGTGAGCATCCAGAGTGTATTTGCATTCATTCAATTGAACTGCTAAGGGGATGGGAACAAAATGGGAGCCTTGTAGGCTAAACTACAGCAAACACATTTGGATTGTTTACACAGCTTTTTTATGTTTAAACAAACATGGTTTTTTATAATGAAATTGAGTTCCCTCCTGCCCGTATTTGATTTTTATGTTCATCTGTGCGCTTGCCTAAACCCCACCCACTTGCTGCTATGCAAATACAGATTATGCAAATTTTTGTTTTGAATTGGGTGAACTGAGCAGATGCCCGTTTCAGCATAAATAGTGTTGAGAAAACAGCCTGAATAGACAAGTATCATGATAAAAATAACTATGTAGATGTAAAGATTAATGTTTCTTTTTATACAAACAGAAGTATTAAGGGTTTCCTTTCATGTGGAAAATCCAAGGTCAATTTATAATAAGGCTAAATTTTTAAATTCAATTTCCTATTTACTACCAAGTTTCCAGATTATACCCAATCTACTGCAGTGGATTTCTGCAGGATTAATTTATTATAATTCTCCCTTCACTTGAACGCATGTGATCCCAGCTGTCTAGTAAATTGCCTCGGTTCTGGCACCTCTTCTGGCTGGCTGTTGTGTGATCTTGTTGTTATTGTTTATTTTTTTTCTTTTTCTTAATTTTTTTAAAACATACCAATCTCATAAATAATTTTATGGTTAATTTTAATATGTCTCTTTAAAGGGCTTTGATTTTGTTTCCGACAAATTAATAACCCTGGAAGTTATGTGTTCATTTATATGTATCTGATTTGAATTCATACAATTTTGTGTTTGTTTTTAAGAAAATGCAAAATAGGCAAGTGAGAAGAATTGGGGAAGGGAAGTGTCTCCCAAACCCTGAGAGATCTAGGTGTGTAGAATGGAAATCTGTCTACAAAGAAACCTTTTTAAAAGCTGTTATCACTGGGTCTCTGGGTTGGATGAAGGCACCTGACAAGGTCTGTGCCTCTTAAGACCACTGATGGCTCTGAATAACATCCCTAGTTCTAGACAATTGGTACCACAGAGTTCAGAGTCCTTCAGAGTAATGAAGGCTGACAGGACTCAGCCAGAGTGCACCAGGAAAACAACTCAGCATACTATCTCTCTGTAATTTCACTAATATTTTAACTTACTATTAATTATGAACTATGGCCTCTCTTTCTTCTTTCCATTTCCTAAAATCATTAACAAACTCTTGAAAAACCCAGGAAGGCAGTTGTTCTAGACAACTCCTCTGATACAGGTCTACTTGACTGACTGGCAATGTGTCTGCATCTCTTGTGTTTTCAGGCATAGTCATAGGCGGATGCTCAGTGAATGTCTAAATGCCATTTGAATATCAGAAAACACTTCTGGAACACAATATGGAGTCTCCAATGGGCAGAGGGTCTTGGAGTCCATCCTACTGGTAGCAGTGAATGGGAGCAGCTAAAGATGCTTTAAGCTATTGAGATCATAGGGTGGGTATGACATCACCTTTTCTCACTGGCACTCAAGGTATCCAGTTTGGTCTGGGTACATTTCTCTTTTAGTCTAGAACCAAAACTTCTGTGGGGGTGCCCTGATGTTGGTTTAATAATTTACCCATTTGGCAAGTGAATCCCTGTCTGGTTCTATGAGCATCCCTGTAAACATACCCTAAGACATACATTTCAGTAGTCACCAAGTACCAGACATCATTAAAAACTGGAATATTTAAAAATGAAGACAGTCCTTAGCCTGCCAGGATTCAATATTAGAGAAAACAGAGCCAACAAACAAGTATATCTAATAGGGTCATTTTACACTTAAATTGTGTGCCAGGAGCTACAGTTAGGGAAGAAGGGATAAATCCAATCCTGTCTGGAGAGTTAAGGTACTTGTTCTGGAGAAGACATCTTTGAGTTGAATATGAGTAGCAGTTCTTTAAGTAAGAAAGTCAGTAAAGTGTCCATTCCTTATCTCCTAAATTATAAACTTGCATGAAGATACCAGTTTATCAGATGAACATTTAGAGATTAAATTTAAACAATTTAAAACAATTTAAGGACTTGATCTAATATTGTTATCACATATTTCCATTTACATGAAATTGGTAAAGTCAACTTTTTTACAGCTTTCCCTAATTTGAACTTAGCTCTCTAATCTTTTCAGATATAAGATGACTCTTTACAAGCTGAAGCCAAGGCGAGAAGATAGACCAACAGTGTGCTTGCTGTTAGGAGCTTGCTGTCATATCCCAAACCAGGTAACAATCAAGGGTGAGAATTATAACTTAGATGTCTGGTTCGCCTAACACGTGTCTTTCCAGTACTCTAATAAGGACTTGTTGCTTTGACCCAGAACTACTAGAATAAGCCCATTAGAGGAACTGAACACAATTTCACTCAATCATATTTTAGTGGACTGAAATTGATAATTCAATTTTAAACTTTGATATCTTTTAACTGCACAGACCCAGAATTATATCCAATGAGAATTATAAAAGAAAATCTCATGCTAGTAGAGTTCATAGGTTCTGATTATAAGAAAACATGACTTTTTCCCCTCCTTTTTAATGTTTGATATACTCACTTTTCCAGTAGTCATCTAAGGAATATTTGTGTTCATTAGATGTTTTGTCCTCTTACAGAATTTTTGGTCTTTGATTTTTAATGTGGTATTTACTCCCCCCACCAAAGAGTACTGTTCCCTGTTATGCTGAATTACGAAGTTCTTCTGATGAAAACTAAATCAAACAAACTTATATGAAAGCCATTCTCTGTCAAGAGGTACAAGGCTCTTTTGTATATGGCTAAACTGAGGCAAGCATTCTTGCAGTGGTAAAAGAAATGTGTTTAACAGAAGCAATGGACCAACAATGCCCACACAGAGCCCACGGCACCTTTCTCTGCCAAGGCTGCCATCTTTGAACTGAAGGACCTCGACTTCTGCTTCTGAGGGACACTTTCATATTCTATAGTGGAAAGATACATTTATACTCCATACTATAAAGAGAAACTAGAGCATGCACCCACACACACATACACACACACACACACACATACACACACACACACACACACACGTGCACACACACCTATCTGCACAAACAAAAATACAAATAAATGTTTTCTAAAAGAAGGAGGAGTAGGAAGAGGAGAAGAAGAAAGGAGAAGGAAGAAAAGGAGGAGGTAGAGAAGGCCTCCCTTTGTCCTGAAGTCTAGTCTACTTGCCAGAGTAGAATACTATATCTCTGGGATTAGAGATAGAGAAAGAGATATTTGAGATATTTTGGTAATAGAGATTCTAGGTCCTTCATTGAAAGACATTTTTTAAAAAATGAAGAAGCATTATTTTTAAACTGTTTAAATATTCCAGAAAAAAAGAAAATATGAAAGAAGAAATTATGTTGATGTCTTTTAGAAACATTTATATAACATTGATAATTGAATGCAAAATTATTTAAGCATCTAACAAAAAGAAAGAAAGAGAGATTTCATGAGAAGCTAAACTTCTGCAAGGTAGAGAGTGCCTCAAACTTGTGGTGTTCACACCTGTGGACACACAGTGAGGGAATCTAAATGAAATTAGATGGAGTCCTTTTACTATCAATGACATACCTATATCCCTTCGTGGACTGTCGTCATTTTCTCTTGTTTATCTCCATGCCAAGATTATTTTCTTTCCTGGAAAAATAAGAGGGGTGTGGGCACAGCCATTTCAATGTGGTCATATATGTGTACCAAAGCCATATGTGTACCTAAGTCATATATGTGTGTCAACATAACCAAGAGTCTGCCCCTAAATCACAAGAGTACAATAAGTACATAGACTCTGTTATCCTGAGACATGAAACCACTGAAGACGGACAATACTATTATTATTTCGAGGTTTGGAAAGTGTCTACAGTAATCAACAGTGGTAGTTTAACTGAATCACAGAGTATTTGAATTTACACAGAGCTTAAGACCATAGTGCATTTCTGACACTTGGCCTCCATGGAGGCTGTCAGCTAGGATCTGGTTTCTGTTTAACACTTGTCAGTCTCTTCTTTCACCAATATCTCCCTCTACATTCCTCTGCCAATCAAAGTCTTCTCACCCTTTAGGATCATGCCAAAGTCTCATCTACTCCATGCGTCTTTGGCCTCTCTTGTGTGTAATTTTTAAAAACATGCTACTTGCCTTCCTGGGAGCTCATCCAGTGCTCCGACATTTCTTGGTGCTTCCCTTTTCTTCATCTGGTTTAGCCCAGGATTTAACACAAGCAACCAACCCCCAACCCAGGAAGGCTGGGAGCCACTGCCCTGCTCCACCAGCTACCTCTTTCACCAAGCTGCTATCAACTGCTCTGACGGCTTTCTTTCGCCTGCCCACCTTAGCACGGAGAAAGAAAATGCTAGACAGCTTTATTATTTTAAAACTAGCCAAATCGCGCAATAGCTGTGCACTGAAATCTCCTGTCCTAATCTTATCAACTAGCCTACTTCAGCCATCCGCTGTTTCCAATTACTCAAGATCTTACAGGGTTGTAGCTTGCCTCCGGTTCTGAAACCTGGCCAAAAGACCTCCTCTTTCCCTGCATGCCCTTACTTCTTTCTTGGGACCCGGAAGTCCCACCTTTCCTTTCCCCCAACAATTGGCTCTCGCCTGCCTTATTGAACAAATAAAGAACCAATTAGGGAAACTACCTCCCCCCTACACTCTCTCATCTGACCTTTGACTCTTCAGAACTTGATTAACAAGTTCTCCCTGTGCATTCATTTGGCATTCACCATCTACCCTTTGGTAATTTTTATGATGGTCCCCAAGAATATCATAAATTCTTTGATCAAGACAAATGTCTTATATAGCAATGCACCTTCCCCTATGCAATGCCTACTCTTGGCCTCTGCAGCAAAATTCCTAACTACATGTTGATTGGCATACTCCATGGCCACATGTGTATAGTTCAACTTCCAAACACATTTAATAACAATTGGAGATCAGTCTCTGGCAATGCCAAGGAAATCTGACCACTCAAAGAGATTGATGCCAATCCTGAACCTGTTCTACCAAAGACGTGCCAATTGTGACAGAATTGATGTTAGATTTAATTTATTCTCTGTCACCCAAAATTACTCCTGACATGTGGATTAGGTTTATTTCATTAAATCCACCTTGCTAAGCCTGGCTCTAGGATGCACCACCAGTGGATTTAGACACTGGTATAGCGTTCTCCAAGAAAGCCTTCTGAGGTGTCTCTTCGAATGTATCCAAAAGACACTGTGCTGGGAACTGACGTAGACTTATTTTTAGAGTTTCGAAAGATGCAGCTAATGAACATATTAGGGACCAGAATAAGTTTCAGACTCAGCAATGCTGTGAACTGGTGATTGGCCTAAAGGAATTGACATCAGGAAACCTACGTTCACAAGATCCCTTGTTGAAGTATTAGCTATACTCATTACTTTGGAAGTACATAACCAAAGGATGCCCATGCGAATCAAGAAATAAGAAACAGGATTCATAGTCAAGTAGGTTTTAGTCTGATATAATCAATGTGCAGCAAGCAACATCTTGTTACATTTGCATCAGTGAGTTTTCCTCTGGCTCCTTCTCCTTCCATCCTGACCTCCCACACATCCTCACTGCTTCCACTTTCCCATGAGTCAGTTCTCCCTTCTGCTTTCATGCTAATCCACCCCGTTACCATTTCCCTCGTTTCTTTTTATCTCTCTTGATATCTCTGTCTCCTGTCAAGATTATCAATACCTATGCACACTTAAACACATGTACAAACTTTATAATTCAAAACATACTTCTGACATATAAGAGGAAATGCAGTATTTGTCTTCACAATTTTTCAGTTATACACTATTTCAGTTTCATTTCATGTATTTTACAGAATTTTCGTGGTGTTTCAGTACTTATCCATATTTTTGGAAGCACAAATCTAAAAAGAAAAACCCTGAGGAAAAGTGTCCCAATTGATCAACACCAACTTGTCTTTCCTGGAACCAAATACGTGTAAGTGACATTACATGACTGAGCACACTAAGTACTGCGGAGTGTGTGTGTGTGTGTGTGTGTGTGGGTGTGTGTATACATATACATATTTGTGTGTGTACATATACATATGTGTGTGTGTTTACAATTAAAGAAAAAGAGGCCATGATTTTTAAAAAGAACAAGGTGGAGGGTTTTAAAGGAGAAAAGAGAAAGGGAAAATGTAACTATAATCTAAAAAAAAAAACTTAAAATTATGTCAAGACTACAGACTCTATGTATGTGGGAAATAAAAGTCTGAAACATTTGAGTGAAAATTCCATTATCTCTAAATATGCTTTCTTTCTTATATTTTTTTATTTGAGCAAGCTTTTAAACAAAGTTTAAAGTTTTACTTTAAACTGATTTTTAAATTTTGCATAAATTTAAAATTTGCATAAATGGCTATTATAATCATTAAATAATAAATCATTGGTATGTAATTTTGTTGGGCATATTTAATCAAATAAAAATTATATATTCCTTCATCAGATTTGAGTTTTATAATCTACTTTTCACTATCAAGTTGATTTTCACAAAAATTATCTCTTGCTTTTAAATATATTTTTCTGACTTTTCTTGCCACTAGAAATGACATTTAATATAGTGACCTGTTCTTGATGATTTGCCTTAAGACACTGTTTAAAATAGGAGATACCTGTAACCTTATCACACGGAGAAGAGTCATTCATTTTGAATGAGATCCTATGGAAATTTGTTATCAGTTCAAATGGTGAACACTGCTTATGTTTTATTTGTCAAATGTTGGGTTAAAGAGTGGTTCTCACTCTTTACCCTAACACTGTGACCTTTTAATACAGTTTTTCATGTTGCTACTTTATAACTGTAATTTTGCTAATGTCATGAATATCAATGTAAATATTTGATATGCAGGATATCTGAGATGCAACCCCCATGAAAGAATTGTTCTACACCTGCCCCCCAAGTAGTCACGACCCACAGGTTGAGACGCTCTGACCTATACACATTATCGAGTAAAGTTATTTTTCTGGCAGCATTACTTGCTTTAAATATCTCTGTTCAAAATACTTGGGCCTTAGTATTGCTAAGTCTGAAATTTATTCTGTTCCCTAACACGTTGTTCATTAGTTCCATCTTTTGAAAGTCTGGAAATAAGCCTGTGTCCATTCTCAGCACAGTGTCCTTATTTGGGAAAATTTTAAAGCTCTGATGCTTGGCAGCCTTTTCTAAGTTACATTCAAAACTATCACTGAGAACTCCATTGCCTTGAAATGAGCCATGGCTATAACTGCTGGTGTGTTCAATTGGCTTGTTTCAATTTGTTTGTTTTCTGTGGGGGATTCGAACCACACATGATGTGACTTTGAATTCTACAGTCCTATTCTAGAGTGCTATACGTAGTGTATACCGTTCTCAAGGTCTGTAAGTGTTAGCATGGGCTGTCAGAATTGATCTATCAGAGATATTAACAGCCCTCCTACCTAGTGATGGTTCAGAATGGGGAGCTGCTGGATTCAGGAAAAGGGGTCCGAAGCCCCCCATGACTCTAGCATCTCCCGAAATGCATGTAGGGTTTCCGTATATGTCCAACACAGTGAGGGAACCACAAACTTAGCAGGAAGGGAATTCATTAAGACTTCTTGATGCCTGTTAGAGGGGACTCTCCCAAGGGCATTTTCTGTCATCTTTAGCAAGCTTAGGTTTCCTCTGTAACCTCCATGTTTGGTGTGCTTGCTTTATTCTGCCTTTTAAAGCATTTCCATCTGACCTGATTATCCCTCTAATGTCTATAAACTTGAATAAGGATGACCCAGAAATTTAAAATAAAACAAAAGCCTTCTGCATCCTTGGCAGCTTTGTCCTTACTTTTAATGGAGCTAGAAAAAGAAAGGTAATCCAAAGACCAACTGTCTGAAACAGTTCATATCTGTCCTTACTCTTTCTTTGTCAATTTTTTTCTCGAACATGCAGTGTTAACACTGCACAATTAGTCATGACTAGCAACTGATTCTCATAATCCACGATTTAGAATATTTACAGAGAAGGAAATTCATGTGCTTTCCCTCGAACTGTATGGAGTAGTCTTTTCATCTTAAAGACGGCAATGCCTTCTGAGGCACCAGTTCTTAAAATACATTTTGATGTTCAATGTCCAGGTCTGTATTGAAATTTATGAAGTCATCAAAATATTCTCAAAGCCCAGGAAAACCCTCATCTGTAATTGCATCTGATGACCACAGCTTCCCAAAGAGTAGGGGTGGGTTGTTTTTTTTCCTCTTTCATTGTTGGTCATAGTGTTTTTGTCTGTAATATGTAGAATGATTGTCCGCAGCCTGGCAACAGCTCAGAGAGTGAGGGGGCCTAGAAAACTATAGCCCCTTGTTAGTTGCAGTCCAAACTTCAAAGGCTTTGGGAACATTAACCAGACAGGTTTCAGCGGCCCATAAAGCAGCCAGGCAAACAAAAGACAGACCCTCTCACCGAGGTGTCTCCCAATCCAGGGAGATTTTTAAGCCCACTTTTTTTTTTCTTTTATTTTGATGAAACTCCTGGCAAAGCGTTCTGCCCACGGTTATGTGCCCCCTTGATTCAGCGTCAGAGGGATAGATAGGCATTTATGGCGCCATCAATCAAGGGATAAACCATACATGAGCAGCTGGCACATGTGCTAATAACTATAATTATTAATCATTGCAATTTCACACCCTTCAAAGTTATGCTGTGTGCTTTCTGTAGGAAAGCCATCCCTGGCGCCTTGAGCTGCTTATGGTATGAAAATATGATGTGGTGATGGTCTTTGATAATTGTCTTATGACAGTATTGATCTGCCTACAATTGGGTTTGTGGGGCATCGAAGCCCCTGCGAAGTGGTTGTCCTTGTCTCCTGGTATATATCATTGTCACACATCCCCCATTGTTAGTGAGTGGCGTGAATTACTTTCAGCATTTGGCCAAGACTCTAGCTGCTAGGTCACCATTATTCTGTCCTTATGCCACTACCGGGACACTTTCTTTGATGTTTCCTTTGTACCTCTTCGAAAGCAAAACTCCTTTAACTTAAGAATGGTAGCCTGCAGCAGGGATTCAAAGACACTACAGGTTTAGGGTGGGTGGAGACAAAAAAAAAATCATGGGGAAAAAGTTCTCCCCAAAGTGATTTTTCATTTCCCTTCCTTACCCTTGTCAGGGCTGATCTGTATGGGGCGGGGCAGGGATCCAGACATTTCAATCAATTGCTAAATTTTGTATTCACTAAGTAGCCCGCCCGTTTCAAGACTCCCTAGAGTTACTGCCACGCATCAAATCACAAGCTCTGCTCATGGCACGATCAGTTAAGCTAAGAGGCTGTTCCTGAACAAGCAGTTTACCCAGGACCAAGTGACCAGCTCCCTCCGGTGACTTCATCCACTTGGAAGCCTTCATGCATCTTGGAAACAACCCCTTTCAAGGGCAAGGCAGCACCTTGCCGGGCAATCTGCATATTCATTTGACCTTGCAGCCAGCCTCTCCCAGAGGCCAGCAGAGCCGGAGTGCATGGGCCTCTGCCCACTTGTCTGGAACTCCATGAGCCCTCATTGGGCAGCGTCTACCCCACTCCTGCTGTCTCTACAGCTGCTCGGTTCCAATGACCCCCGGAAGGTTCTCGTGATTGTTAGACGAAATTTCTATTAATCAACTACAAACCGACTGTTACAATTTCACACTTTTTTTCCCATCATTTCACACGTTTAATGAATTTGGGTGTCTTTTAAATTCAAAACATTTACAATTGGGCCAGAAAAACTCACACACACACACACACACACACACACACACACACAGAGAGAGGGAGAGAGAGAGAGAGAGAGAGAGAGAGAGAGAGAGAGAGAGAGAAACAAACAAACAAAAAAACCAAGGGGAAAAAAACCCAAAACAACAAAAGAAAATCTCCAAAAACAACAACAAAACCCTTTAACCCAATAGGTCTCAGCAACAAGGAAGACAAGGAAGAGTTTGCCTGGAGCTGCCCTTTGTAGCTTTGAGTGTCAGACCTTTCAAAGTTTTTACAGAAGCTGTCACCAGAGAGCAGCAGCATTTTATTAAAGCCTAGAACCTCTCTGAAGTCTCTCCATTTCTTTGTTGGTAGTGAACTTACTCCAGAGAGTCCATTTTTAAGTCTGACTAATGTTACAGAGTAAATTTTGGCTCATTTAAAAATTGGCACAAAGGAAAATGCAAAACTCACCCCTGAAGGAGCAGACTAAGATTCAGCTTTTCTCTGATCTCCTTGGGAGAGTGACTTCAGTCAAAGCTGGGTACCCCCACCCCATGGTCCTCCACCTCACCAGACCTCCTGAGGCTCTGAGTCCACAGGAGACCCTGCACAGCAAGACTCACAGAAGTGCATATAAGGAGAGCTCTTATCATATGCTCACTCCCCAATCTCTAGACTCAGAAGAGCTCATGTCTCAGTGTCAAATTAGAATTATGCTATGTGAGGCTACCAAGCCCTGACCTCACCAAGGCTTTGTTTCTTTGGGACTTGTTGTCTTCTCCTGCAGTTGACTGCACCTGCACCGACAGAAGGCCTGGGCCGATCTCTAGTAGCCCCTGCTGGTTGACTTTGAACTAGGGGAACTAAGGCACGGGCAGCTTCTGAGCCTTATCAATACTTTTCTAGACTCTGCTACCTTGGACCTTCGTGAGATCCTACCATCCCAGTGATATTAATGACTTTAGAACATTGGATGTTGTCTTTTCTCTTTTCGGTAAGATAGACTAAGTTTCTGTAAGCTCCTCAAAGCACTGTGAACATCAAGGGGGCTCTATGCCCCAGGAAGGCAACCTGCCCCTTTTAAACTAATTCTTTCTCCTTAAAGACTCAGAAATAATTTTCTTCTTCAAGTTGCCCCATAGTTAGATGTTTGCAGAGGATGAGTATTTAGTTCAGTGGTAGAGTTCTTGCCTAGCAAGGGCAAGGGTCTCTAGCTCAGGGATGGGGGAGCATTTTAGTATTGCTTTCCTTATTAGCATGAATACTAAACTCATACTGCTGCTAGAGAGATGGTTCAGTAGTTAAGAGACTTCTTCCAGAGGTCCTGAGTTCAATCCCCAGAAACCACGTGGTGGCTCACGACCATCTGTAATGGGATCCGACAGTGGGTTCATATTAAAAATAAATAAATAGCTCTCTTTTCTTCTTCTTCTTCTTCTTCTTCTTCTTCTTCTTCTTCTTCTTCTTCTTCTTCTTCTTCTTCTTCTTCTTCTTCTTCTTCCTCCTCCTCCTCCTCCTCCTCCTTCCTTTCTTTCTTTCTTCTTCTTCCTCTTCCTTTTCCTCTTCCTCTTCTTCCTCATCCTCGTCCTCGCCCTCGTCCTCCTCCTCCTCCTCCTCCTCCTCCTCCTCCTCCTCCTCCTCCTCCTCTTCTTCTTCTTCTTCTTCTTCTTCTTCTTCTTCTTCTTCTTCTTCTTCTTCCTCCTTTCTTTCTTTCTTTCTTTCTTTCTTCTTCTTCCTCTTCCTTTTCCTCTTCCTCCTCTTCCTCCTCCTCGTCCTCCTTTTCCTCCTCCTCCTCCACCTCCTCCTCCTCCCCCTTCTCCTCCTCCTCCCTCCTCCTCCTCCTCCTCCTCCTCCTCCTCCTCCTCCTCCTCCTCCTCTCCCTCCTCTTCTTCTTCTTCTTCTTCTTCTTCTTCTTCTTCTTCTTTCTTCTTCTTCTTCTTCTTCTTCTTCTTCTTCTCTTTCTCCTCCTCCCCTTCCCCCTTCCCTGCCACACTCCCTGACCCCCTCCTCCCCTCCTGTCCTCCTCTTCCTCCTTCTTCTTCCTCTTCCTCCTCTTCCTCTTCCCCCTCCCCTCCTCCCCCTTCTTCTCCTTTTTCTTTTCTTCTTCTTCTCCTTCTTCTTCTCCCCTCTTTGTCCTTTTCCCACCTAATAAACCTTTTCAGCATGGGAATAAATAAATAATAACTTACATTGCTAAATCTATTTCCTCATATGTCAAGCCTTGAAGCGTTTAGCAGTGCATTGAGGAAGGCACCCGAGCCATAACGTTTTAGTTTGTGCCCCGCTGGATTTCCTCATAGGACCTGGATGTCTATCCTTACGCTCCCATGTTTATGCAAAGCTGTTGCTGAGAATGCTCATGTTCACGTGCTTATGTCACTGCCTTGTGCCGATTAATTTGTTCTGAAAGAGGATCTCATTTCCCTTCCCCATAATTTCCCTCTAATTAAATTACCATCTCTAGGACTTCAGAGGCAAACCCAGGGATGTGATGTTAGGGGGCAATCTTTCCAAAGGCAAATCAAGAAAAACAATTTATACAGTTACCTGAGCTATTGCTATTGTACAAGAAACATGAGTTTAAAGAACACACACATACACCACAAGACTCTGGATCAGGTATCCCTACATCCATTTGGCAAAAAACAGGGTTCAGGGGGTGGGAGAACAGAACTAAATTGCCCCTAAAAATGAGATGACCAAAAGCAACAGGTTTTTCCCCCCCTTTCTTTCTTTTCTATTTTACTCCCGGTCCTTTGAGGATGACTCCCTGAGAAGAAAATCAGAGAAACGCAGTGTCTTTCAGCTGTCTCTTTCCGTGGGTTTTCCCACACGAAACTATGCCCAGGCTGCTGTTCCTCCTCCACTTTGTTATTATGACAGGAAAAATAAATTTCTAATGTGTTACCTCTACCAGCTGCAAGTAGCTTGTGGATCTTCAGTCACCAGGCACCAGGAGGAAGATGAGGCTGGGGCCAGGTGGGGAGTGCGGCACAGAGAACAGTTCTCCAGGCTTAAAAAGGAAAGAGCACCTTAGCACTCGATGTTAGTTATCATGTGTTGCATTATAAAGGGCGGTTTTTCTCTACTGTGGCCTTGGCAGAATGGGTCCTTTCTTGCTTCAGAACCATTGGGGTTTTATTACTGTCCCATTCTGTGCATATGTAGGGAGGCATTAAAAATCTGCTTAGATTCTCCAGAAGGAGTCTCACGGAAGCAAGGGAAACAATCTTTGAACAACTGTTCCGATCTCCAAGCTTTGGTTTACACTGTCAACGTTTCACAACTAAATACTTGTATAGTATCTTACTGGGTGACTCTATCACTCCAGTACTCTTTTTACATTCAAAGGGAATTCCTTAAATCTAAATCAGATCATCTCAATCTGTCTCCTTGCTTACCATATTCTTTACTGTCTATGACAAATTTTCCCTCCAAACCCATTCTTTCTAGCTCTGAATGCCCACCATAATCCCAGCTACAGATTACATTTCCCAGATTCCCTTGTGACTACAAAGTCTCATGACCAAATATCTCACCAATGAAATGAGCTGAGGCTATATAAATATTTATGTAAAAGGAAACCAACCTCTGCCCTGACCTTGCTTTCCTCTTCTCTGTGACCAGCTTCAACTGCAGGAAGGAAGACATAAATGCTCTCACAAAACAAAGCCACCATGCTCCTAAGGGCTGTTACTTGAATCAGAAATAATGTTTCTCTTCTTTACCACACTACACTACAGTTTTAGGGCCACTGGTTCTGGAAAGGTTTAAGCAAGGTAAAAAGAAAAACAAGCTTCCCTACACACATGCCCACAGCGAACAGAACCATTCCCAGAGCACACCGGTTTTGTCCTGGCGGCTCAGGGTTAAACTAATACATACTATTCTGCTCAGTAGGACCTCTTTCAGTCTTGCCAGGCAGGTTTGCAAATGCTCATGAGCCTTCAAGTATAAACTGTCCAACCCTACAGGAAGGCCATGGATAATGATGTCATATGTCCCATGCAGAAGCCACTCTTTACTGTGTCTCTGCCATCCATTCTCCCTGCTCTGGAAAGCAATCGTCTAATGTCTCCTTGAGGAACTAAACTGCCTCCCAATTCTTAAGCATATGATTAGAAAGATGTCAGCTTTATCCCCAGTTTCATGGATAATTCTTGATACCTAAAGTCTTTGATACCTTCTTCCACCAGGGCTCAGAAAATGATACTC
Source organism: Apodemus sylvaticus (assembly GCF_947179515.1). Lineage (NCBI taxonomy): Eukaryota > Metazoa > Chordata > Mammalia > Rodentia > Muridae > Apodemus > Apodemus sylvaticus. The sequence continues at coordinate 20,023,749 of NC_067494.1, read as the reverse complement.
TATACACTAGTGCTTTAATGAGCTGAGTTCTTCTCAATGAGAGAGAATTAGAGGCTAGCACTTCTCTCTGACTCCCCAACTCCCACATCTCCCCGAGGCAGGTCGTAGAAAGCAAAATTCCTCTTCTCTGAGGTGGATCACAGAAATTAGAGCTTCTCTCTTCACCTCCACAGATAACCATAAACCCTGAGACTATCACCCTCTGACAATCTCTGAAGTACCCAAAGACCTCTGTATGACAAATGTCCTGCTTTAAAATTAACAAAAGAGATTTATAGAGAAGCAATAAATGATCCATACATATTGGCAGTCGACTCAGTTGGTAGAGCACTTGCTTAGCATGCTTTACCTAGGTTCAGTGGCCAACACATCCTAAACCACGGTTTGTGATGTAAGCATGCAGCATCAGCACTCAGAAGGCAAAGGCAGCAGAATCAAAAGTTCGAGATCATCCTTGTCCACATAGCAAATTTGAGAACAGCCTGGGGTACATGACACCATATCTTTAAAAAAAGAAAGAAGACAAAAGCCCTAACAGACATTACCAGGATTCTTTATTTTATTACCATTGGATCAGACCAACCATTTTTCTACCTGGTTGTCTATTTTTCTCAAACATAAATATACAAGTAAAGTTTCCCCTGATTTGGATATCTTCATTTCTAAATTCTCCTGTGTGATATAAAATCCTGTTAAGTAACTTAAGCTCTCCCTGGTTATTTGTTTATAAGAGCCAATACGCTTCCCATGGACTATAGTGATTAATCCAGATACTGGGTCCAAAGAGCAACATAGGTCCCCGGACTACAATTATGTTCCTGGAAAGGGTGGGTGCATGTTTGTGGTATGTGACCATGGCTACCATTTTTCTACAAGAACAGACCCAGTCTGATGAGAAGGAAATGAAGAGCTGAGAAAGTTCTGGAAAAACAGAGTCAGGAACTTGGGTTAGATTTCCTAAATCCTAAATTAAGCCTCTACACCTGAAAAACTTGTCTACCTGTAGTTCAATTTCAGGCAACTTGAGTCAGGCACTATTAACTTCAGCATGGAGAACTCTAACATAGATTGGAAATGATCTTCCCTTAGAAGAGATTGCTTTAATTTTTTTTTAAAAAAAAAAACTTTTTACTAATTCTTTGTGATTTTCATGTCAGGCAGTCTGGCTCATCTCCCCATCCCCTCATATCTACCCTTTTGCTCTTACACCCCCCCCCAAAAAAAAAATCACACAAAGAAGACAACAACAATAACTACTACAACACATAGAAAACATCTCATCATGGAAGCTGTAATGTGTCACAGTGTGTCCTATGTCCTGAAGTGGAAACTTAAGGGTTCTTTGGAGAGTCAGTTGTGTTGGATGGTGTTTTGCTGGGACAGACACAAGAAGGAGTGTCTTCCTAAAGTGGACACAGGTGAAAGACTAAGGCGGTCTCATGAAGAGACGTCTCATTGAAACAGACACAGGAGAGAGGATGCTCTGCTAAAGCAAGCACCTGAGGAGGAATTTTTTTGCTAACAACTCACTTGTATTGATCTGCCTTCCACTGCTTAGCTGAGCTCCATTTGTCAGGACTCTGCAGGCTCGGGCTGATTGGATGTACGTGCACGTGGAGGACGTGCAGTGTTATGGCTTGCTGGTAGAGCTGGCTGTGCACCTCTTGTGGGTTTCATATCTTCACTGATCTTTGCTTCCTCGAGAGACACACAGCCTGGAGAACTGGTCCCTCCTGCTGGCTCCTGCTGAGGCTCCAACCTGGCTGTCTCTGCTATGTCCTGCCACAGCTGCTGCTGAGCCCTGTTTGCTAACCCAACTCTACCGAACTTGGCTGCTGGTGTATCTGTGAGGTGTTTGTGAGTGGATCGAGCTGCCATTGCCTGCTAACCTGTGTACTGAACTGCTGATTTCCAGACAACACAGACGGGAGTTGCTCCAAAGAACCTTTCTTTTTTCTTTTTTTTTTTTTAACTTATTTTTTTATTCAATATATTTTTTATTTACATTTCAAATGATTTCCCCTTTCCTAGCCCCCCCACTCCCAGAAAGTCCCATAAGCCCCCTTCTCTCCCCCTGTCCTCCCACCCAACCCTTCCCACTTTCCTGTTCTGGTTTTGTTGAATACTGCTTCATTGAGTCTTTCCAGAACAAGGGGCCACTCTTCCTTTCTTCTTGTACCTCATTTGATGTGTAGATTATGTTTTGGGTATTCCAGGTTTCTAGGTTAATATCCACTTATTAGTGAGTGCATACCATGATTCACCTTTTGAGTCTGGGTTACCTCACTTAGTATGATGTTCTCTAGCTCCATCCATTTGCCTAAGAATTTCATGAATTCATTGTTTCTAATGGCTGAATAGTACTCCATTGTGTAGATATACCACATTTTTTGCATCCACTCTTCTGTTGAGGGATACCTGGGTTCTTTCCAGCATCTGGCAATTATAAATAGGGCTGCTATGAACATAGTAGAGCATGTATCCTTATTACATGGTGGGGAATCCTCTGGGTATATGCCCAGGAGTGGTATAGCAGGATCTTCTGGAAGTGAGGTGCCCAGTTTTCGGAGGAACCGCCAGACTGATTTCCAGAGTGGTTGTACCAATTTGCAACCCCACCAGCAGTGGAGGAGTGTTCCTCTTTCTCCACACCCTCTCCAACACCTGCTGTCTCCTGAATTTTTAATCTTAGCCATTCTGACTGGTGTAAGGTGAAATCTCAGGGTTGTTTTGATTTCCATTTCCCTAATGACTAATGAAGTTGAGCATTTTTTAAGATGCTTCTCCGCCAACCTTTCTAAACAGGTCCACTTCCCCGTATCCTTTCTTTTCCGCTACCTCTGGTGGGTGGTAGGCTATAAGGAAGGTTAAAGTGTTTAAGAACCATCATTAAAAACAGGATTTGGAAAAATTAAAAGTTATAATGTTCCTCAGCCCACACATCTTCACATGTTCATTGTAATGAGTCACTGGTCTGGTTCCAGGTCTCTGGCTTCTGTGACATCGTCAATATTGGATCCTCACTGGGACTCCTCCTGGTTATATAAGTTTCATCAGCCCGTGGGCCCTTGAGTGCCTGGATGTCTAGGAATTTGGGAGTCTAGGTCCCAGCCTTGTGGACCCCGATGATCCTTCCTTCCCTCTCTTTTTGATACCCCATCAGTGACTGGAATCCCAGGAGTCAAGGAACCCTACTTTCTGCCTCCCACATCTTAGACTGAGTTTTCCCACATGCTGAGCAGTGCCTCAGCACTTCTCTAAAGCCCAACACATAAACACTCAAGTGCTCCCCACTGTTTGCCTCCCCCACAGCCTGTCATTGCTCCAGCAGTGGGGCGGAACCTGGAACAACAGAGTGGTTTCTCACGACCGGACTATAAAATATAATGTACATTTGGGTTAAAGTTGCTATATATTTAAAATACCATACATCAGACTGCTTTACCATGAAAGCAATGTGACATTTTCCATTGTGCTTTGCATGAACTTTGATACTTTTTTGGGTTTTTTTGGTTTTTTTAATTGACTATCTTCTTCATTTACATTGCCAATGGTAAAGCCTTTTCCGGTTTCCCCCCTCCCCAAAGACCCCAACCCCTCCTCCCACCCCCCACCTCCACAAATATGCACCTTCATCCGACCCATACCCACTCCCCCTCCTTGATTTCCCTTTGTTGGGATCTCTACTGAGCCTTCACCTAACCAAGGACCACTCCTCCCACTGATGCCCGGCCTGGCATTCCTCTGCCACATTTTTGGCTGGAACCATGTGTACCCCTTGGTTGAAGTTTTAGTTCCTGGGAGTCCTGGGGCATCTGGGTGGCCGAAATCATTGTTCTTTCCATGGGGCTGTAAACCCCTTCAGCTCCTCCGGACCATCCTCCAACTCCTCCATTGGGCACCCCATGCCCAGTCCAATGGTTGGCTGCTAGCTTCTGCCTCTGTATTTGTAAGGCAGGGCCCCTCCGGAGACAACCGTGCCATGCTCCTTTTGGTTTTTTAGATAACTTAAACATCCCACTTGATGGCTGGCTAACAGCAGTGCCTTTTGAAGACAGGGAAGGGCAGGGGCACAATGGAAAATGTATCGCATCCATTTAGAGTTATATCATTAAACCTCCAGACTGTGTGAGGTACCACAAGGCCAGGAACCAGGGATCATGTGTCTGCTTGGAACAAACAGAGAGAGTAATTGAGCACATCTAGGTGGCCTTGTAATACATGATTCAGTCCCTACTAGGAGGTTTTATGTTCTAGATCAGGCAACAGAGAGAAAATGGGACTTAACGACCCACCAAGAAGCCCACTTCTGAATGTCGAGGGTCAGGCATATGGACTTGTGGGTTGATTGGAAAGGTCTTCAAGTAGAGTCTCACGTGTGAGGGTGGGACCATTCTAGAAGTCGGAGGAGATGCAACTTGAGGATCACTGGGCCCCAACCCTAATTCCTAAACTTCCTGTTTCCTAGCTGGTGCTAACTCTCAGGCTTACATGGCTCTGTAATACTGACCAGTAATTACAGACTAATTCAGGCTCTGGTAGTGCGGCTTACTGTTTCAAAGTCTTTGGCGACAGACTTAAAAATCAGGGTCTTAGAGATTTCAGCCATCAAGTGGGGAAAACTGGGCAGAGTCCCCATGATCAGGAGGATGTGCCAACTGTCAGTCACCTTGTGATTAATCTGGAAACATAAAAAGACCAGGGACAGAGCAAGACCCTGACTCCCTCCACCTCGCTCCTCATGATTGGCTCCAGCCAAGCAGGCCACCGCCTACCATTTCTACCACCTCAAGTCCTCAACCTATGACCTTCTGTGAAACATCCCAGACTCACGCCTTAACAGGTTGGTGTTGAGAGTTAAGAACAAAGCAGAGGAAACAAAGCCAAGCAGAGAAAAGGGTTGCTAGGATCACTGGCAGCCAGCATCTTTCATGGGTTTTGTAGTCTCTGACACTGACAATGAATTTTAATTTAATACAAAATTTCTCTCCAAGAACTAGATTTTAATATGCCATGAACATGTTTCTATACCAATTTAAAATAAACATGAGATAATCGATGGCTTCTGAGAGAGAGAAAGAGAGAGAGAGAGAGAGAATTGGCTTTTTCCAGGGATGAAGCCAATGATAGGGTATTCATCCAATCCCAAGTGATCAGCACTAAATGCATGCACTTAGGAGCAATGGTAAATAAACCGCAAGTGTGTGTCTGTGTGTGTGTATGTGTATGTACGTGTATGTGTGTGTCTGTGTGTGTCTGTATGTGTGTATCTGTGTGTGTATGTGTGTGTGTGTCTGTTTGTGTGTATGTGTATGTGTGTGTCTGTATATGTGTGTGTCTGTGTGTGTTTATGTGTGTGTGTAAGTGTGTGTGTCTGTGTATGTGTGTTTATGTGTGTGTGTAAGTATGTGTGTCTGTATATGTGTGTGTCTGTGTGTGTCTGTGTGTGTGTCTGTATGTGGGTCTGTGTGTGTGTCTCTGTGTGTGTCTGTGTGTGTGTCTGTGTGTGTGTCTGTATGTGTGTATGTGTGTGTGTCTGTGTGTGTGTCTGTGTGTGTGTCTGTATGTGTGTGTATCTGTGTGTGTGTGTGTGTGTGTGTGTGTGTGAGAGAGAGAGAGAGAGAGAGAGATAGAGAGAGAGAGAGTTATAATTACTGAAGAGGTCATGAGTTTGAAAGGGAGTTGGGAGATAGGAGTTAGGGAAGGAAAGGATGGAAATGATGTAAAACAGCACACAGGCATGAAAGTTTCAAATATAATAAAATAATTATGTACATTTTTTTCACTTTTCTATGTTATCCCCCACATGTTGGGGACTATCCTCTCTGAGGGACAGGAGAGATGTGGTAAATCCGACTTTGGAAAGTTTGCTAGACACAATGTGATCTCTTTAGGCCCCCTACACTGCTGTAGGGTAATCTCTCAGATAAAGGCTCACACAGCTCTCTAATCACTTCCACGTCCATAATGGAAGTCCTCATTCTGAGTCCATGTGATTGTTTACTAATTGTTCTAAGGGCAGAATCTGTGCCCGTGACTTAGCGTTTGCTAAACCTATATTTGTTTAATTTCAACATTGCAATTGGGGAACGGGGGGACTTGCTTTATTCAGCCTACTCTTCTGTAGCTTTTTTAAAATTGATTTGCTTGTTGAAGTTCATATTAAGAATTTAAGACCTTTAAAAACCTATCTTGATTTTGAGATTATCCAGGACATTTTTTATTTATTTAAGGAAAACTGAGGTTCCTGCTATAACAAGATGTTACACCCAGTGCACTGACAGAACTACACTTAAGAGACTACACTTTGACTCTGCTCTGATTTTGTGGTTCCATCTTTTTATGACAGGAAAAGTGACAAAAAGCATTCCTTATGTTTTTAATATGGGCTATTATGAACTCTGTGGTGGGGAAAAGCAGATATCATATTCTGAGAGGTTATTATTGTGGTTTGTATCATCATAACAACTATATACTTAATTATCAATGTTGTTTTACATCGAGGTGTAATTGATAAGCATCAACTTTAAAGGAGGTGACAATTAATGTTTCAGAGGCAAAGCCAGTAAATGTCACAAAGCCTTACCTCATAGATGCTGATGGCAGCCAGCTATTGGTCAACTGCCATGATTCAGTCTAGACACGCTTGATGCTAAAGCCTTGACATTAAAATAAACATGCTTTGTGTGTATAAAAGTATCTGCTACGGTTTCTTTCCTAAACTACCTGGTATTTGCTCTTCTTCGATGATGCGCCATAGTTTTAGAGATGGACAGGTCAAATCCGCCATTGATTAGCTTGGCTTTGACCAACTTTGAAAGGGGAATAGAACTGCTACTATCTTCCATTTCTGAGGATAGACAGCTTCCTGGAACTCACAGGTAGTTAAAAAACAACAAGAACAACAGAAGTGAATACTTCAGAAAGCCTGCAGAACTCCCACCTGGGACTGATGGCCAGCTGTCAGGCCTGGGTGACTGACTGCCCATTGGCTGTGTCTCTGCAGGTGGTACTGACATTGATGGACGATGATGGATGACTGGATGACTGAGACACAGCCCAACCCCGCACCTCCTTACCCATATGCATGACAGAAGGGCTCCCTTCCTAAAGCCCTGGTCTACAATGCCTCCTTGAAGTCTTAGTGTTTAATTGTGTAAAAACATCGCATTGGGGTCCAGCAGAGATTCAGTTACAAGTCTGGAGCTTTTGCATGAGTTGCTAATGGGAAAATAATTTTCTTTCCTGACTTTTGAATCCTGATTTAGGAATAAAGACGGGGCACAAAGCCATACAACTGGTAATGACAGAAAGTGGCTCTCAGGAAATGCTAGAGGGGTAAGCTTCTCCTGTCAGGGCTTGACAGGAGTGTGTTCATCCACCACATCTGTTTCCTTCTACTTCCATTTCTCCTCATCCAACCTACACAACTCTGTGCGCAGGACTTTCCCTATGCCCCCTCCTTCCACCTGAGCCAAACACTCTACCTTTCCAGTGAACTTTCTCAACATATTGTCTATTCCTTATCCTGCTTCTCCAGACCCTCCGTCATTCTACTCATTTTCCTCTCTTTTAATCTCTCTGCCTAAAAAAGAAAAACTCAGATAAGATATAATTTTTACCTCTCCACGGGTTGGTCCACTTGGCTGTACAGAATATAAAGACCCTTAGTGCTATACGGGATATTGGTGCAACACATCAGAGCATTAACTGAAACTTTAGCAGAAGTTCCCATCTGGACTCTGCCACTCACTCGCTGTGTGACCTTTGACAAATCACCTAACTTCTGTATATCTTAATTTCATCATAATTAAAATAAAGGTAGGAGAGATAAAATGGCACATTATCTGAGCTTTTGCTTACCTGAGACACAGGTAGTAACAGAAAAAGGGCTAAAATTGCTTTAGGGTCTCTCTAGAGTTTGCAGTTGTTGGCTTGGTTAGTGGGTATATAAAACCATACGGTATTATTTATGTAACTTTGCTTGAAAATGTCTTTAATGAAGGACTTGAAATTTTTCATGACAATATTTAAAAGTGTCAATAATTCTAACTTCTTGATAAAGATGTTTGTGAAGCATTCTGACAGTGTTTGATACCAGTAAACAATGTGCAGATATGAAATATTTACCTTACTGGTGCTCCTGGAGACAGCTAATCTAAAAAAATATATATACTTACTATTAAGAAAATTGCAATTTTAGTATATGTGTGTATGTCTATATATGTACATATATTTGTGTGTGTGTGTGTATATATATATATATATATATAAAACTTTTTTAAAGATTTATTTATTATATGTAAGTACACTGTTGTGCTCAGACACCCCAGAAGAGAACATCAGATCTCATTATGGATGGTTGTGAGCCACCATGTGGTTGCTGGGATTTGAACTCAGGACCTTTGGAAGAGCAGTCAGTGCTCTTACCCGCTGAGCCATCTCTCTAGTCCCATATAAAACTTTAGATATGAGAGTTCATCCCCAGAATCTCTCTCTCTCTCTCTCTCTCTCTTTCTCTCTCTCTCTCTCTCTCTCTAGCTTATAAATGCTTAGTTCAAGGCTTAATTTTCTTCCTCCCAAATATGCGCAACACTAAGGTTTTATGACATTTTATGCTGGGTACATGCCCTACCACTGAACTACGCCCACATTTCTCTCCTATGGTCTTTCAAGAGCCTTTAAACTGTTTCTGGCTCCTGACTTGCCTTCTATCCCTTAAAATGCAGCCAGTGGTGTGGAGGTCAAGAGAGGGACCAGAGGCCAGCATCTTTGTAGGGGAGAGCCTGCCTGGGGCTTAGGGTGGTGAGGGATGTGAAGATGCATCTGACCCAATTGAGATCATGCTGGAAGGGGAGAGACACAGTTCAGAGGAACACAGCGGTTCTGGAGGTTACTGTAATTCTCCATGTATCATAGAATTTGATGAGAAACTAGCAACAGTAAAAAAGGAATAATCTAATAGCAGAAGAGAGAGAGAGAGAGAGAGAGAGAGAGAGAGAGAGAGAGAGAGAGAGAACACAAATAAAGACAAGACTGTCTCTCCAAGACAGACTGAGGACAAGGACTGAGAAAGACACAGGAACAAGATAATCCTAGGTCTAGATAACCGCATCACTTAGACCACAGTGTAATATGCAAAAATTGCATGGGTTTGGTTTCCAGGAGCTAAGTTTCAGGTACCTCAGACCATCCTTGGAGAACTATCAAGAAATATGAAGATTTGTTAGATATTGTGAGGGGCTCAAAAGACTCAGTAATAAAAGTCTAGTAGCCCAATTAAAAAACAAGGAAGGATATAATTGACACAGCTCAGAGGAAGAAACTAAAGCAGAAGAGAGTTTGTGAGAGTTGCTCAGCGTCATTCTACCAGGAAGATGGGAATCTGAATGCAGAAGACTGAGTCTGGGGAGGGCGTGGGCAGGGGCATAGGAGGAGGTGGGATAATGGGTATCAAAATATAAATAACAGAAAGCCCTAGTGTTCTTTACTACAACGTGATGATCGTAGTTCACAGTGAGCTATTGTTTATTTTATGGATAACTAGAAAAGAAGTACTCAAAAGCAACAGGAAATTATAATCTCAATTATTGATGACTTGGCCAGTCTCTATTGTATGATATAATGATGTATCATTAGGTAGGTAATCACACTAAAATAAGCACACACAATTATTACATGTTTAGTCAGCAAATGTTTCAAATGTCTAAAAAGACAGAAAAGCTAACTACTATAATTTGATCATTATATATTTCATATATAAATTATACAAAAATTATCACCATGTATAAAATGATCACCCTATATCCAGAAGTATGTGCAGCTAAAATAATGATTAATAAACAATGTTTTAAGAAGTGATGATTTGGCCCACCTTTCTCTGGTTGTTATTGTTTGTTTTCTTATTTTTAGCACACAATGTGCAAAATCTAAATCTTAAAGTAGAAGGTAATTAGAGTAAATAAGATAAAGAAAAAAACTCAAAGATTTAATTAGGACGATCTCCAACATATCACTGCTGAAATGCAACTGAATCAAGGGAGACATTTCATCTGAGAAATGCATTAATAGATAACAAGTCGAACTGTGTGTTTACATTGTGGGATAAGAATATATAGATGCTGTGCTCTCTCAGAAATTATTCCTCTATTCATTAACAGCAGGAAGAAACTAGAGCACTGAGGAAGAAGTAGATGGTCACATCCAGTTTCTGGTTTGATTAATAAGCCACAGCCTCTCTTTTCTGTGTGTAGGGAGCCTTCCTGTCATGACGTGGTCCCTGGAGAACTCCAGCCTACAAAGCGATAACATCTGGTGCCTATTATTCCCCCAGATCTGTTGTGATTACTCCATATGATAAGCCCGGCCAATTGCTGTGGGCAAGGGATTTCGACTTTCCCCCACCCGGGCTCTGGAGCTGTCACTTCTGGTTTGAGACCCCCGCTAATTTGCCACCACAATTTCCAATATCTGCTAGAATTCCACAAGGAGATCTTGGTGCCTTGTAGGAGCAATAGACTGTGTGGCTGGACAGACGGCTAACCCTGATCATCAAAAGGAGAGGTTTATCAATTAGCTGAAGCAGCCCGCCCTCACTTCCGATCTGCCACGCTAGTGAAATTGTCCAGGACAACTTCACATGTGCTGGTGACGAAAACTAAGAAGCATCCAAAAGGAAAAGAAGAGATAGAAAGAAAAAAGAAAAAGAGGTGACAGCAAGGCTTGTCATTTCAGATGGTGGAAGAGTGGTTCTGCCCCTGAAAGGGGCAGTTACAGTACTTGATAGAACTCATTATTATTGGCACTGGCTGGATTACAAGTCCCTTTAAAATTCAACCTAGCCGACACATTTATGTGAGTTTTGAAAACTTATCTGAAACAATTACAAATAGCAAAAAAAAAAAAAAAAGAAAGAAAGAAAGAAAGAAAGAAAAAGAAAAAGAAAAAATTGAGAAGATGCAGATAATCAAACAATAGTAATTGTTACAAAACTGATAACCCTTGAATAACTTCTCTAGTGAAATTAATATTAATATTGTTATCAAATAAGTTGTAAGGATAAAAGAATATTTCAACAAGCTGACATTTGAAGGAACAGAGATAACTCTTGTTGTATGCTTCCCCCCACCCCCATAGTCACGAAAATTATTTGATTTAAAATACTTTTAGGAGCACAAAAGTGTTATAATACTTTTGAAAATATTAATAAAAAATTTGGCTATTGTTTAGAATATAAAACTGAATAGTGAACTATAACAAATTATTACAACTTTTTAATAGAACCTATAGTCCCTAACTGTGATTAAAAGGAGTTACACATCACTTATGTCCACAAGACGCTTACATCTGCATTCAAAGTGGAGATCCCTGCATTTCTACTCTGCCACCTAAGTGTTTTTCCATTATTTGAATTCCGATTTAAGATTCCAAATGGAGGGTGTTTATAATGAAACTAACGTCAATAACAAAATCGTCGGATGCTAGGTTGTATAAACAATGCTTAGGTTTGAACAACCAGAAGCCACGCAGTGAACAGTAAGATGAATGAATTAAAACAGAGGTCGGAAGAGAGGGTTAGCCTAGCTTATGGAGTGATTCTGAAGAGCTTTGTCTTCTCATTGGCAGCAGTGAGGGGGACCTAGCAACAGAAGTGTTGATTTCGGGAATGTTGAGTGTAAAATGTCGCCGACTCCTGTGTTTGAACACTTGGTCCCCATGTAAGTGCTATTTGGGGAAGGTGTGGAGCCCTTGAGTGGTAGGTGTCCCGCTAGCTCTTGAGGGCTGTCATCCGGCCTTGCTTCCGCTAGGTCTCTCTACTGCCTGACCTCTGAGCTGTGAACATGAGGCAAGATAAGTTCCTTGCACCCTGGAGGAGCGGCTCCCCGCAGCCTTCAATGCCTTTCACCATGATGCTCTGAAAGCCTCTGAAACACAAGAGCCCAATTAAAAACTCTTCTTCCTCAAGTGGCTTCTCTCAAGCATTTGTTGCAGTCCTGAACAAAGAAAAGGAATGGGGAAAACAGACATCCTCCGATCTCACTTTGCCTTAGTTCCACAGAATTCTTATTTTCTTTTTAAAATTGATTGATTTTCTTTTTTCAGTGATGATCCTTGCTCCTTCCACCATGACCCTGTGTGATGGTTTGTATATGATTGGCCCAGGGAGTGGCACTATTAGAAGGTGTGGCCATGTTGGAGTGGGGGTGTCCCTGTGGGTGTGGGCTTTAAGACCCTCATCCTAGATGCCTGGAAGTCAGTCTTCTCCTAGCAGCCTTCATTCAGATGAGGATGTAGAAACCTCAGCTCCTCCTGTACCATGCCTGCCTGGATGCTGCCATGTTCCTGCCTTGATGATAATGGACTGAACCTCTGAACCTGTAAGCCAGCCCCAATGAAATGTTGTCCTTATAAGAGTTCTCTTGGTCATGGTGTCTGTTCACAGCAGTAAAAACCTGACTAAGACACTCTGGCAATGCAGATCTTGGAAAGTGTTCATTTGTCCTCTCTATCTCTGCCTCTTCCTTCTAATCTCTAGGCTGTCTGCAAGACTCCAAGGGTCCTTCCAGCCAGTGGCCTTGTCTGCCCAGAAAGGCGGTCAGGCCTAGTGGTAAAACTGAATCCTGCGGCCCAATAATTTAGGCTCTTGCTGAATTTAGAGAGGCTTGGGGTCATGTGCAAACAATATCCCCTTAAGAAGAAACTTCCCTCCACTTTCAAGAACTACTCCGTAGGCAAGGCACTGACTGTAACAGAAGGAACAAATTCTCATTAAAACTGGGTATACTAGATGCCTGGAATTCCAGCCCTAGTTTCTCTGCTACTCTGGGAGGCTGAGACAGGAGAATTAACAGAAATTCGAAGCCAGAATAGCACACATTGTGAACCAGCCAGTATTTCTTTCTTTGTAAGTTATTTCATTTTCTTTAACATTTTCCACATGTTTTCTCCTTTTAGAAAGACCCATACTTAGCCAGGTGTCAGTGGTGCCTTTAATCCCAGCACCTGGGAGGCAAAGCCAGACAGATCTGGATCTACCCAGTGAGTTTTAGGACAGCCAGGGCTACACAGAGAAACCCTGTCTTAAAAAACAAAAACAGGGGAGAAAAAGAGTGAGTGAAACCAATTAATTTACTAAATTCAAACACCACAATATAAGCATATCTAAAAGTTGTTTCCATAGTGATTTCAAATAGCTTTGCCCACTTTCCCAGACGATATGTTTTGCCAACTACTCAGTTGTATAGATCCACTGCTTAATCTCATAAGGGTTTGATCTATGCTAGTGTCGATATAGTATGGAACATGTGTGTAGTTGATGTGTGGCAAAACATGCCATCCTTCTGGTTTAAATCATTAAATCAGACTCTGTAATGATTTGTGAAAGATGAGTTTGTTGAGGCGAGTTAAACCAAACCACCTAAGCAGCTTTGCCTAGCCTATTCTTAACAAAAGGAAAAGTTACCCTGGCTTTCTCTTAAGGCATCCTAGGGCTGGGCAATCCCCTGGGGTAGTGAGGCAGAGACTCGCCCCAGCAGAGCCCAGTGAATCCACATGATTAGGCTTTCAGAGCAGTGTTGTGTGCTGTGAGAAGAGGTCAAAACCCCTCCATTGACACTAATGGACCATTTTATGCAAAACTGTTCATTTTCCAAAAATGACCATGTCCGACTGGTGGAGTTGTTCACAAATACCACTTCATTAAATGGGTACTCTTCATGCACAACCTCCTTCCCTTCCGTGGGGTGGATACTGAGAGCGATGCTTTAGTACCCAGGAAGGGGGCTGTTCAACTCTACTGTGTAAATCCAAGAGCACGGTCCAGTCTCTGCACACAGACAATGCCACGGCTGACACTGAGACACGGATGAACACAAAATTTGGCTCTGCCTGTCCCTGCGTTTCCTCCTCCTCTGCAGCTGGATAATGCACAAGGCTTTAGGGGGTTCAGGCCCACCGGAAAGCCCCTTGGAGCTCCCGTCCCCACATGAATACTTGTTTATTCCTTCCGACATTTTCAGAGCAGCAAACGATGCCGTCTATGGCTGTGCGTATGTGTCTATGGCTCACACGATACCGCTTCTAAACACTGAAACCCCGGAGACCAGCCCCAGCTGAGCACACACACTATCAGTTCCCGAAAGCATGCATGTACTGTAAAATCCCTCCAATGACGTGACAAGTCCAAAGACAAGCCAGTGTGAAGAAAGGAAGGTAGTTTCGTGTGAAAAACAAGGAGAAATGGGGCTTATTAAGGCTCGGGAGGAATAACGGAATAGGCTTAGATGTTGCTTAAGACATAGTAAAAATTCTGGAAGGGTCTCATGTAATTTAAGTGTTTGGAATCCTGCCGGGCGGTGGTGGCGCACGCCTGTAATCTCAACACTCTGGGAGGCAGAGGCAGGTGGATTTCTGAGTTCGAGGCCAGCCTGATCTACAGAGTGAGTTCCAGGACAGCCAGGGCTACACAGAGAAACCCTGTCTTGCAAAAACCAAAATCCAAAAAACCAAAAAAAAAAAAAAAAAGTCTTTGGAATCTTGATGCGCTTTTTAATTTTGGGCCACTCCACTTTCCCTATGTTGTCTTTCTTGGTCTAGGGCTGCGTGCCTAACCAATGCCACAGCTTTTTTTCTATATGAGTGGTGGTTCTACTTTTCCTGTCATGCTCACTTTGATTTCTGCACTGATCTGGTAATGCCACATTTCACCGAATGCTAACTTTAAACCCTTTGACCTCTTCAAATATTAAAAGTGAAAAATGGGTCCTTTACCTTTAAGAGTGCCCTGCCCAGCGGCCGGTGAAAGGTCCCGTTTTGCTGTGATTTGCACAACCCGGGACTGCTCAGAGCTCAGCTGCACCAGGCTCATTTCCATAAGCATCATGTGGTGTTACAGAAACCACATTTCGCCAAGCTGTCAGCGATACAGCCTTCTCTTTGCTAAACAGACTCCCATTAAAACTGTCTGCACAATTTGTCAGTTAAATGAGGTACAAGAGGGACGCTCTATTTGCCCCTAATTAGCTGTGCAGACTACCTTTGTCTGTTTGATTAAGCATTCACATTATCAATTTTGTTTAATCTGATTCATTTCACACACCTCCCCTGGGACCCAGCCCATACGGTTAACTAATCTCTGATATCATCTCTCATATCAGGCAGTGATCATCCCCCCAGAACATACTTTACCCACAGGCACAGGATCCTCACACTCAACAGAGGGGGGGCAGCCTGGGGAGGAGCAGGAATAACACTTGGGAACTTAGTGGAGCCCTGACAGAGCCCTGATGTGTGCTTAACTTTAGGCAGGGAGCAGACTCTTCCTTGCTGCCATCCCTTCTGCCATCAGCCATCTACTCATTTATTCATAGCTACCATTCACAAATCTAGAAAGGAAGCTGTCTGCGTGGTATGCACTGGAGACTGTGCCGGGGCACAGAGGAAGGCACAAAGTCTCTTCTCCTCACCGCGTATTATCAAGTGTTGGTGAGTGCCGGGACTCACTCTCAGCATACTTCTCTGTGAGGTCAGTTTGTCTAGGGTCCATTCAGATGGTTTTCCCAATCACGCGCTCGAGAGCTTCAGCAGGAAGCATGAGAACATAGGATTACAACTGGAAAGATAGTCTGCTCTTCCACCCCAAACTTAGAAAGGTGGGTAGCAATGACAAAGGAGAAGGCTGGGGGATTAGGATCTGGTGATGAACCGGTTTGGAGAGTTCACTGTACCTCACTGTGGTTCTAATTATACCTCAGTAAAACTACACTAGTTAAGATCTAGTCCACACCTTCAGAGAGCTAAGCATCATCTTTAGCAGAAATGGCATTAAATACTAAAGGAACACAGATGAAGAATTTTGAAAAAAAAGAAGGGGGATTGCATTAATTGGATGGGAAGTATAAATCTATTCTGGGATTTGAGTAGTTAAAGGTGAACAAGTATTTATGGGTCATAAAAGACCTGTATTCCTCAAAAACATTGTTAAACCTTATGCAGATTGAAACTTTGCACTAACTGAGATGTTACACCATCCAAACCTTATTCTGATGAAGACCTAATCCTGATTAAGATGATACTCTCTGAAACCCATTCTCCCTTAAAAAGTTTTGCTAATTGGCAGGTAATACACCCTTGACAGAAAGTGGCAATCTGCAGATTGGGAGTGGTAGGCTCTAGGAGTCATCCAGTGTAGTATCTGGGAATCTCCTGGACTATAGTGTTAAATAAGAAATGGTAAGGATTCTGCACAGAGTCCTTTACA
This sequence comes from Apodemus sylvaticus, assembly GCF_947179515.1. Classification (NCBI taxonomy): domain Eukaryota; kingdom Metazoa; phylum Chordata; class Mammalia; order Rodentia; family Muridae; genus Apodemus; species Apodemus sylvaticus. Next base: position 20,007,491 of record NC_067494.1, on the reverse strand, counting down.
ACTACCGCTGTGCTGTAAAAGCTGTGCATTAGCTATGTATGTATACACACACACACACACACACACACACACACACACACACACGCACACACACACAAATGCCTGGCGAGAATCAGCATGAGGAGGTTTGGCTGGCTCATAGGTCGAAGGATGGATGCACCATCATGGCTGGGAAGGCAGGACGGCAGGCAGCAGGACGCCGTTTGCTCACAGGTCTGGGCATTAAGAAGGAAAGAAAAGTGGCTTCAAACCACTTGAGCAGCCTTTCTCATTTCCCCTATGTATTTAGTCCAGAACCCAGCCGACAGCCTACAGCCTGTATTTAGAGCAGGTCTTCTTTCCTTAGTCCTCTCTGGAACTGCCCCCCAAAGGCCTGTCTTACTAGCATCTTTTACACCATTTTAATTATAAATTTACATGAGCTATTAATGAAGACTAATCATTTAATTTTCCTTTATCTGTTTGGTCAGTTCTCACAAGTATATGCTAAGTGAATTCTGTTCCACAGAATTTGCATTCCAGCTCCAGTGAGTAGATTTCTCTGGGAAAGACTAATCTTGCCTCCATAACTAAATGTAGAGATGCCTTTAATGCCCATCCTGGACCTTCCTTGTCCAAACATAAAATCCTCCTCACTCTCAGGAGGTCCACATGTGGTACTTTCGATCTCCTTCTTCAAAGCATTCTTTCGTTAGCGACCCTTCCTTCTAAACCCAAATCACCAGAACTGAGCTCAGATTTCTCTTCACAGATTTCTGATAGATGCAAATAGGAAAAGCATTCTTCACAATCCTATGAATGTCACACTCAAAGAGCACACTGCCGGAGAATGAGTGCCAACACTTCTAGGGTTGCTCACAGGTTGCTTTTTTTCATGTCTGGCTACGTTGCGTATGACTCATTACGCAACTTATGTTGGTCCCTTTTATGTAGGACCCTAATAGGGTATTAGCTTATCGTTTTAATTTGCAGATTGAGGCCTAGATTTTTCCTTTCAACTTTGTGCTATCTCCCAATATCCCAGGGACAACATTACTATCTCTATTTATGTCACAGATTAAAATAGTATAAAGAATAAGCCCAACAGTTGGTAAGAAAGCCACTGAGGTTTCTAAAATAAGTATAATTATCTTTAAGATAGATCAATTATGTATGCCAAACACTGCCGTATTTTATGTCTTATTACATTAATATCCCAAAACTTTACTCATCATTGTTAGCGTCAGATTATAGATGGGAAAACTGAGAGTAGGAGATATCCACCATAAAGAATGTAGTTCTGCAGAGTGTGGAAGCACATAATTGAAATCAAGCATTTGGAAAGCTGAAAGAGGAGAATTGTGAGTTGGAGGCTAGCCTGAGCTACACAGCAACAAGATACTTACCTCGAAAAGTGACATCAACAAAGAGTGAAAGTAGGAGAATGTAGTTAATGTCAGGTTTGGTGGTAACCTAAGTACTCAAGGAACAAAGGCAGAGGTACTGTGAGTCAAGGATAATCTGGGCTACAAAGGGAGACTGTCTGGAGAAAGCAAACAATAGTGAACAAATAAAAGTAAAAGAATGTAGTTTCTAATTGTGGGGGTTAGAGGGTTGACTCAGCAGTAGGATATATGCTTAAAAGTGAGGTTGTGGCTTCAATCAGCACTAAAAATAAATAAATAAATAAATAAACAAACAAACAAACAAACGAATGAATGAATAAATAAATAAATAAATAAGTAAATAAATAAATAAATAGATTGGGTGGAGCTAAAGTTCCAAGAACTGACTGATGCCTGAGCCCAACTCACCAAGCACTTTTATGTTTCCAGTATCTTGCTTTTGTAAGAAAAAAAAAAGAATTACACAGAGATAGTGAGAGAAATGAAAGAAGCTTCCACAGCCTATGGACTCTGGTAGCTTCTGTGTTACTGTCACACACCCGAGAGGGTTCTCAGATCAAAGTGCTGAATCTGATATTCCTTCAAGTCTTACTATCATTGCAGGACTTCATGTCTTACCTTTTTTCATTTTTTTTAATCTCCCTTTCCATACAGGAATTCTTCCCAATGTGTTTGACTTGTAACCTTACATTTCCATATATCATTATAGAATATGTAAGGTGTAAGGTTTATTTATATAGAATGAATTGAGATATGGCCCTCTCTTTTTCACCCCCCCCCCTTTCTTTTCTTTTCTTGACCATTATGTGTGTAAAATCTCTCTGGGCATACTTCAAATTCGTCATTTATAGTTACCTTGTAGAATTTCATAAGTACATCTTTCCTGTCTTATTTTTCTATTTCTCCAGTTACATATCTCCAACTCTATCATAAACAAGGACACAGTAAACACAGGGACATTATACTGAGAGGAAAGGAAAAACAATCGCAGAAAAGAAAGGGAATCACTCTAAGTTTTGCCAGTTTTAAATCCTATGTACTTATCTTTTAATCTAATGAAGCAAAAAATTTCTCTCAAATATTTGGTAGAACACATCAAACAAGATTTTATGGTGAAAAGATTAATTCACTATCTTAGATAAAAATCTCTGTCATGAATAATTGATTTTAATGTGGTTTCAAGTAAAGAATTTTATAAAGTCTTATATTATGTACTGATATGTTTGTGTTTTTCTAGTGGGAAATTCACAGATACAAAACAGGTTTTTTTTTTTTTTTTTGCCCCAGAGTTTTAACTATTTGAACATCTCTAAATTTCAGAGATCAGTTTGTTACTATAAAAGGATTCAAAAATAAATAACTGACTACTTCAAAAAAAAAAAAGAAAGAAAAGAAAGGCAAACACTGCAATACACACAGTCAGTGTATTAGTGGAGGTTGAGGAGCAGAAACAGGAAGTTGTGGGTCAAGGGATACAAAGTTTCCAAAGTTTCCATAAGGCAGGAGGAATGAACTCTGGAATCCTGATATAGAGCCTGGTAACTAGAAATAACACTGCAAAATATAGTTACACAGTAGGTAGACCCTAAGTTCTTCACACACACACACACACACACACACACACAGATGCACACAGGTGCACTGTGTCAGTGCACATTCTAAATGGTTTGACAGTGGTGACCCTCACAATGTCTCCACATATCAAAATATCTATACCTACATTACAATCTTATGTATTCATTGCACAAATGAAGCTGGGAGGAAAAACAAATATATTCTAATGGTTAAAATAAAACATGGAGATGTATGCTATGATTAAATTTTCTCCTAAATATATGTCCGTATAAACATTTTGTATAATTTATACTGTAACATATACTGTATATATGTTACCATAAGGAAATGTATTTGTTTATAGTTTAATATGTAGAATCATAAATTGTGTATAGCTTAATATGTAGAATCTTCATATATCAACACCAATTTTGTATAATTTATACTGTAACATATACTGTATATACCTTATCATAAGGAAGCATATTTGTATATAGCTTAATATGTAGAAACATAAATTGAATATAGTTTAATATGTAGAATCTTCATATATTGACACCAATTTTCATTTTATTTTGTGATTGTGGGCATGCAACACAAGCACTCTACCTCTGAACTACATCTCTAGTTCTTCATGTTTTGAGACAAACTCTTATCATTTAGTCTAGGCTAGCCTGGAACTTATTATGTAGTCCTTGAACTCACAATCTTCTTTCCTGCCTCAGCTTCTCAGTGTCAGGGTTACTGTCATATGCCACCCTCTCTAAATATTTTTTTCCTCTGAAGAATTCTGATCATAGTGGTGCATCCTTTTAGTCTCAACACTTGGGAGACAGAGGCAAGTGGATTTCTGTGGGCTGGAGGTTAGCCTGGTCTACATAGTGAGTTTCAGGACAGACATAGAGGGATCCTGTCTTTAAAAAAAAAAAAGTTCATTAACTAATTAAAAGTACAGGGTGGTAAGCCAAAATGTTAGCCATAAATTTATGCATTTTAGAGATTTGTGAAGTAAATTAAATTCATTGATAGTGTTTTTAAATGCTAAAATAATGGATCAATATATGTCCTGTTTACCTCATTCTGGTCTGACCACCAGAATGTGATAAAGGCAAGGTGTGGATATTCTAGGCATGAATAGATGAGTGTCCATAGATCCTTCTCCCTACAAATCCTGTTTCACGGTTAGCAACTTTTGTTGATCACATTATGCGTCTGCATGTACTAACTGGTTTGAACATCTGTTCTTGTTCTTGTTCGTCATTTTAGTTTTCCTTCTGTAGAATGACTTTTCAGATCTCATTTTACTTTTCTGTTTAGTTTCTTATACCCAAAGGATGCAAAGCTTCACATAGATACCTAGAACAATTTTATGAGTTGCCTTGCACAGCAGAATGAATGTGATAAAAAGCATGCACTTACCCTTAAAAACTCCTAAGAGAATAAATTTTCCTTACAGAAAATCTCTCTATATATAAAATGACAAATGAGATGATACACACGTTCGCTAGTTCAATTTAATCATTCCATGGTGTGTTCATGTGTCAAAACATTGCACCCCACATCCGTAATTATTTTTCAATTAAAAACAGAAGCTAGAAACATGATCCAATGGCTCAGCAGTTAGGAGTGAGGACTGACTGCTACTGCAGAAGACCTGGGTTTGGTTCCTATCATCCACATGGTAGCTTACAACTGCCTAGAACTCCAGATCCAGGGGATCTGATGCCCTCTTCTAGCCTCCATTATGTGATACACATAAATACATGTGGTGCACATAAATACATGTCATACACATAAACTCAGCCAGTCCAATGCGTGTTCACAAAAAATAAATAAATCTTTAAAAATAATACTAGTAATACAAATGTTAAAGAAGATTTGGTGTATTTTATGGTTATTTCCTGTTAATTTTTGTCCATATACAGAAGAGTGAAAATCCTTTATAAGAACCCGTCTGCCTCCTCTGTGACCAAGCCTCATGCAGATCCATTTGCTGTTCTTGACTCTAGCTCGGTGGTAGACTCTACAAGTTCAGAGCATCCTGTGCTCAGCAATCCTTTCTTGTCATCCATCTTTCTATGGTTTGGATTCTGGAGTAATAATTTCATCTTCTACTCAACTGTCCAAATGAGAATCATCAGACTCCCTTGACCACATAGTATTATTCACTTCTATCTGATAAGCACATCTGCACCTATCTAATCTCACTTCCCGCAATTCTGTGCCAATGTTCTTTACCCGTTGTTCTAGCTCTAGAATGAGTCTTTAAATTGGTCTATCTCAAGGCCCCTAATTCACACCACCCCTACATCACCACCAAGGCTAATTTCAAAGAATATGTGTTGAAGTTTCACCTTGGAAAACATGAATAGATTCTAAAGATAGCTGGTGATGATAAGTGCACAAAAAATGATGCATTTAGGACTTTGGAACTGTCACATAAAAGGGGGTAATAAAGGAACCTCATGAAACTGGAGAGCTTCTGTAAGGCAAAGGACATAGTCAATAGGACAAACCAGCAACCTACAGATTGGGGAAAAAATCGTCAATAACCCCACATCTGATAAAGGGTTAACACCCCAAAAATATAAAGAACTCAAGAAGCTAACTACCAAAAATACCACCCAACCCGGTCAAAAATGGGGTATAGAACTAAACAGAGAATTTAAAACAGAGGAATCTCAGATAGCTGAGCAGCACTTAAGGAAATGTTCAAAGTCATTAGTGATTAGGGAAATACAAATTAAAACTACCCTGAGATTCTACCTTACACCAATCAGAATGGCTAAGATTAAAACTTCAGGTGACAGCACATGCTGGCAAGGATGTGGAGAAAGAGGAAACCGCCTCCATTGCTGGTAGGATTACAAATTGGTACAACCACTCTGGAAATCAGTCTTCAGGTCCCTCAGAAAATTGGATTTACCTGAAGACTTAGTTATACAACTCTTGGGCATATACCCAAAAGATGCCCCACCAGGCCATGGGGGTACGTTGTTCTACTACGTTCACAGAGACCTTATTTGTGATAAGCTAGAATCTGGAAACAACCCAGATGTCCCACAATGGAAGAATGGACTCAGAAAATGTGGTTCATTTACACCATGGACTATTACTCAGCTATTAAGAATGAGGACATCATGAAACAGGCAAATGGATGGAACTAGAAAATATCATCTTGAGTGAGGTAACTCAGACCAAAAAGGACATGCATAGTATGTACTCACTAATAAGTGGATACTAGCCAAAAATGTACAGAATACCCAGGACACAACCCACAGGACTCAAGAAGTCACAGGCTAATAAGCAGAAGGACCCAAGTGAGGATGACTCAATCCAACTTGGGAGGTAGCATAAGAAGTCCTGGGGTGGGCAGAAGGAGGGAGGGATCTGGATGGGAGAGGGGATAGGGAGGGGAAGGAAGGAATGGGCATTAGAGGGGGAAACCAGGACTGAAACCCTGAGGGGCAGCAGAAAGAATGGAAACAGGCAACCTCAGGAGGTAGGAGAGGAGCTCTAGAATGTACCAGAGACCTGGGAGGTGAGAAATTCTCAGGACTCAAAAAGAGGGACCTTGGATGAAGTGCTCTACAGTGGGGAGGGGGAACTTGTAGAGTTCACCTCCAGTGGAGCAATAGGGCATCAAGTGGAGAGATGGGGTTGACATCCCACAGTCAAAAGCTCTGACCCATAATTGTTCCTGTCTGAAAAAAAATACAGGGACAGAAATGGAAGAGCATGAGAGAAAAGAGGTCCAGTGACAGCCCCAAATTGGGATCCAGCTCAATGGGAGGCCCAGGGTCCTGATATTATTACTGATGCTATGTTGTGCTTCCAGACAGGAGCCTAACATGGCTGCCCTTTGAGAGGGCCAACTAGCAGCTGAAAGAGTCAGGTGCAGATACTTAGACCCAACCAATGGACAGAAGCCAGAGACCCCTGTGGGTGAATTGGGGGGAAATCTGGAAGAAGTTGAGGAGGAGGGTGGCCCCATGGGAAGACCAGAAGGCTCAACTGTCCTGGACCCCTGCGATCTCTCAGACACTGAGTCACCAACCAGGCAGCATACACCAGCTGATATGAGACCCCTGACACATATACAGCAGAGGACTGCCTGGTCTGGCCTCAGTGAGAGAAGATGCACCTAACCCTTGAGAGACTTGAGGCCCCAGGGAGTGTGGAAGCCTGGTGTGTGTGTGTGTGGGGGGGGGAGATGAGAACATCCTCTTGGAGGCAGGAGGTGGGGAGAGGTATGGGATGGGGAGCAGTCAGGAAGCAGACTGAGAGGGGAATGAGGTCTGGACTGTAAAAAAGAATTAAAGAATAATAAATAAATAAGTAAATAAATAAATACATACATTCTAAAAACTTTTACTTAATAATAATGGTGCTGCCAGGCAGTGGTGGCGCATGCCTCTAATCCCAGCACTCTGGGAGGCAGATGCAGGCAGATTTCTGAGTTCAAGGACAGCCTGGTCTACAGAGTGAGTTCCAGGACAGCCAGGGCTACACAGAGAAACCCTGTCTTGAAAAACCAAAAAAAAATTAATAATAATAATAATAATAATAATGGTGCCATCAGTTCTCTTCTCATGCTTCATTGTTTTTTATATTTTCATTAGACAAAAAAGAAAAGATTAGTTTAAAATGAGCAATATATCATCAATATGCAAAATCAACATATTGTATTTTATAATCAAGAACATCTTCATATGCAGGCTTCTAAAAATACCACACATAATTATTTATTTTTTGAGATTCTGTCTTATATCCATCAGAGTGGATAAGATAAAAAACTCAAGTGATGGCAGATGCTGGTGAGGATGTGGAGTAAGAGAAACATTCCTCCATGGCTGGTAGAAGTGCAACCTTGTACAGTCACTGTGAAAATCAGTGGGAGGCTTTCTCAGAAAATTGAGAATAGTTCTACCTCAAGACCCAGCTATACCATTCCTGGGCACATATCCAAAAGATGCTCTGCCACCCCACAAGGACACTTGCTCATCTATGGTTATAGCAGCTTTCTTTGTAATAGCCAGAAACTGGAAACCACCCAGCTGTCCCTCAACCAAAGAATAGACAATGAAAATGTGGTACACAATGGAATACTCAGCTACTGAAAACAAGGGCATCAGGAAATTTGCAGGCAAATGATTGGAACTACAAAATATCAGCCTGAGTGAAGTAACCCAGACCCAGGAAAGCACACATGGTACACACCCACATGGATATTAGCCATGAAGTACAGGATAATCATGCTTCGACCTACAAACAGACCCAAAGAAGCTAAGTAACAAGGAGGGCCCAAGAAAAGATGCCTGATGCTCTCCAGCTCCATCCATTTGCCTAAGAATTTCATGAATTCATTGTTTCTAATGGCTGAATAGTGCTTTTTTTTTTTTTAAGATTGTTATATTGTTTCCCTTTTTTTTAAATTTTTTTTATTTTATTCGATATATTTTTTATTTACATTTGAAATGATTTCCCCAAGGCAGCGGTGGTGGTGGCAACACCTTTAATCCCAGCACCTGGGAGGCAGAGGCAGACAGATTTCTGAGTTCAAGGCTAGCCGGGTGGGTCTACAGAGAGTTCCAAGACAGTCATGGATACACAGAGAAACCCTGTCTCGAAAAACAAACAAAGAAGAAGAAGAAGAAGAAGAAGAAGAAGAAGAAGAAGAAGAAGAAGAAGAAGAAGAAGAAGAAGAAGAAGAAGAAGAAGAAGAAGAAGAAGAAGAAGAAGAAGAAGAAGAGACTGAAATGATTTCCCCTTTTCTGGTCCCCCCACTCCCCGAAAGTCACATAAGCCCCCTTCCCTCCCTCTGTTCTCCCACCCATCCCTTCCCACTTTCCTGTTCTGGTTTTGCCCTATACTGCTACACTGAGTCTTTCCAGAACCAGGGGCCACTCCTCCGTTCTTCTTGTACCTCATTTGATGTGTGGATTATGTTTTGGGTATTCCAGTTTTCTAGGCTAATATCCACTTATTAGTGAGTACATACCATGAATTGATCTTTTGAGACTGGGTTACCTCACTTAAAAAAAAAGAAAGAAAGAAAGAAAGAAAAGATGCTTGAATCTGACTCAGATGGAAAATATCATCCTAAATGAGGTAACCCAATCACAAAAGAATACACATGGAATGCAATCTCTGATAACTGGATATTAATTAGCCCAGAAGCCCTGAATACCCAAGGCAAAAACTGCATAAGAAATGACTCCCATGTAGAAGTATGGAGAGGGTCCTGATCCTGGAAAGGATTTATCTAGCATGGGAAGGGAATATAAGGACAGAGAAAAAGGAGGGAGGTGATTGAAGAAGGGATGGAGAGAAGAAGGTTTATGGGACATATGGGGAGGGGGGATCTGGGAAAGGAGAAATCATTTGGAATGTAAACAAATAATATAGAAAATAAAAATATTAAAAAAATAAATAAATAAAGTAAATGGAAAGAGAGACCTGGATGGAAGGAGGAGAGGTAGAGAGGAACCCAGGGGTGGGGATCAGGAATGGGGAGAGGGAAAGCCTGCGAGAGGGAGGGAGAGAGAGAGAGAGAGAGAGAGAGAGAGAGCGAGAGAGAGAGAGAGAGAGAGAGAGAGAGAGAGAGAGAGAGCTGAAATCAGTTGGGGGCATCTCTGGGAAAGGGAAGGCTTCTGGTAGTCTATGGTGGTGACTCTAGCTGAGATCTCTACCAGGAGAGGAGGGGGGATGTGGAACCTGAAGAGGCCACGCCCTTTATCAAAGCAGGACTTCCAGTGGAGGGAAGGGGCCCAAACCACCCGCAAAACCTTCCACCAAAACCTTGTCCTGCATACAAGAAGCACAGGGATAAAGATGGAGCAGAGACTGAAGGAGTGTCTGACCAATGACTGGCCCGACCTAAGACCCACCCTATAGGAGAGAGCCAACCCCTGACACTTAATGATGCTCTGCTGTGTTTGCAGACAGAAGCCCAGCTCGCACAGATAATTTGAATGTTACATCTTTACTTAGTTTACTAATAATAAAATGGCCTGCGGCGGTGGTGGTGCACATCTTTAATCCCAGCACTTGAGAGGCAGAGGCAGGCGGATTTCTGAGTTCGAGGCCAGCCTGGTCTACAAAGTGAGTTCCAGGACAGCCAGGGCTACACAGAGAAACCCTGTCTTGAAAAAAACAAAAGAAAGAAACAAACAAGAATAAAATGAAAAACTAGCTGAAGAAAACATCAGTGCCACTACATCGGTGATACTTCTAGTTGGTGAAAAAAATACCTGTCAGGATACTTACTAATTACTATACACTGAAACTATTGCTCAAGGGCTTAGAATATATTTTAGTCAGTTTAAATAATGTGTTTGTATCATTCCCAAGTGGATCAAGGTCCTCAACATAAGGCCAGATACCCTGAATCTGATAAACAAAGTAGAGAATACTCTCAAACTCACTGGCACAGGAAAAGACTCTGAACACATAGCAGTGACATTAAAATCAATGATTAGTACGTGGAATCTCACTGAGCTGAAAAGCTTCTGTTTGGCAAAGGACACCATTATTTAGACAAAGTGGCAGGCTACAAAGTGGAAAAGGGTCTCACATATCCAATGGAGGACTAATATCTAGAATATATAAAGAACTAAAAAAAAAAAAAAAATGAACGTCAAGGACACAAACAATTTAATTTAAAAATGGGGAAGGAAAACTAAAAACCAAAAAAGTTCTCAAAACATGAACACAAATGGCTGAGAAACATGAAAATGTTCAATATCTTTAGTCATCAAGGAAATGCAAATCTAAACTGCCTTGAGATGGTGCTCACAACCATCAGAATGGCCAAATCAATACTACAAATGGCTGCTCATGCGGGTTTGTGGAGTGAGGAACACTTACCCTGCGGGAGGGAGTGGGAACTTACAGCCAGAAAAGTCAAGCAATGGGAATAATCTACCCCCAGATCCAGCTACATGCTCTTGAAGGATTTGCATCCACACACCTGAAGGATTTGCATCATGCAACAGAGACACTTGCCCATCTGTGTTCATCACTGCTCTTGTCACAATGTCAGAAATTGGAAAGAGCCTAGATGTCCATCAACGGTTGAATGGATAATGAAAATGAGGGACACATTTACACAATGGAGTCTCACTCAACTGCTTAAAAAAATAAAATCATGAAACTGACAGATAAATAGATGAAGCTATTAAAAAAAGTCATCCTGAGTGAGGTAATCCAGACCCCCCAAAAGAAATATTGTATATTTCCTCTAATATGTAGATGTCAGCTTTTAAGCCTTTAGTAGGCATGCTACAACCCATATAACCATATCTATATATAACATTTAGAGTAAGGAACTTCTGGGGAGGGAAGGAGCTTCCTAGAGCAGGGAAATAGAATATAAAGTTTGGGGGATACAGTGAGGAGACTGGAATAGGAGAGTAAAATGGAGAGGGAGAGGGAAGAGATGTCTTACTCAGCCATTATCAAAGATGCTTCTCCTACAGTAGATGGGAACAAATACAGAGACCCATGACTGGAGGATGTGCAGAGAGACGGAGGCTTTGAAACACTCAGCTTTAAATGGAATGATTTTTTTTAGTTCTTATTTTTATTAGATATTTTCTTTATTTACATCTCAAATGCTATCTCCTTTCCTCCTGTCCCGTCCGAAGACCCCCTATCTCATCCCTGCCGCGCCACCCCCACCCCTGCCTGCTTCCCTGACCTGGCATTCCCTTACCCTGGGGGATGAGACAAGGAGCCTTCATGTGTCCAAGGGCCTCTCTTCTCATTGATGTCTGACCAGGCCATCCTCTGCTACCCATGTGGCTGGAGCCATGGGTCCCTCCATGTGTACTCTGGTTGGTGTTTTAGTCCCTGGGAACTCTGGGAGTACTGATTGGTTCATATTGTTGTTCTTCCTATGGGGCTGTAACCCCTTCAACTCCTTGGGTCCTTTCTCTAGCTCCTCCATTGGGGATCCTGTGCTCAGTTCAATGGTTGGCTGAGAACATCTCCCTCTGTATTTGTCAGGCACTGGCAGGGCCTCTCTGGGTATCCAGCATCTCCCCTCAGGGTTCAGGGAGCTATGCAGAAAGGAGTCAGAAAGAGCCAAAGAGGATGGGTCACACCAAGGGACCAGTGTGCTTCACACACAGCAGGACTGACATGTGACAGCATGCACAGGGCCTGCACACGTCCAAGCCAGAGGAGATCCCAGCACTGAGAGGGGGGAGTGGACACAGCTTCCATTTACAAGCAAGAAGATATCTCCAATTGGCAACTGCTTACGACAGAAATATTTCTTCAATAGAGCCTCACTGTGTGTACAAACTACACTAAAGTGTAGCCCTCATGCCCAACAGTAAAGGGAAAGCCAAACTCATCACTGTATTTGGAGATATTTTTTTAGGGGAGGTGGTTCATATGCCTTTGTTTGGTTATTAATTTTTATTTAAACTTATTAGTTTTCTTGCTTCTATATTATAGTTTCAAATTTTGATTTTTTAATGAGTTTTGGTTGTGAGTGTGTGTGTGTGTGTGTATGCACATGTGTACACATGTGTATGCATGACTCTCCATGTGTATATGTTTCTTTTGCTTTTTCTTTGATTTCTTGTTATATTTTTAAATTTCCGGTTTGCATTATTTACATGAAGTTGGATGCAAAAATTATCCAATATGCATTTGTTAGAAAAATCCAAATAACGTAAAAATAGGTTTTCCATTCCTTGGATAAAATGACTAAAAAATAGGCTCAGCAAAGGATATTAAAAACTGTTTTGAGATCACTTAAGGCCCTGAGTGGAGTTTTATTCACATGCACTTTCCTTGTGCTTTCCTAATATGCACTTATAGACTTTAATTTTTAATTTAAATCTTTCAAGACCTCTTATTTCCCAATAAACAAACTGACTGATTTACACTTAGGACCGCCACCACCTCAATGCTGCAACCTCATGAATCACTTGATTGTTCTTCCTGGTATTAAACTTCCGTGAATAAACACAGGAATGTTTACAGGCAGCCAGGAACATCTGGCTTGCAGCCTTAACAAATCCAACCTTAAGTTTTATAATTTTAGTGTGAATCAAAAATGTTTATCTTCCTACAGACTCTCTTACAACATATGATATAATCATAAGTAGATTTTTTTAAATTTTGAGTACAACAATAGCTTGTGTTGCCTTTAATATTGATTTTTGTAATTGGATCACTCCATAAACTTTGGACACTTCATAGCAGTAGCTTAAGCTAGTCAAGATCTCATTAACACGAATACATCTATTACAGCTATAGCTACTCTACTTTGGGGATCATTCTGACTCATTACTTTCTATCAGTGGGTGCTATTAAGTATCAATACGTATGCTCATTGGTCTTGTCATCAGTTTTATATCGATCTAATTAGCATCCCTATATGCAATCACATTAATTAGAACGGATATCAAGTTTCAGAGATGAAATTTTTATTCTCCTTCATGGGCGTTTGGCTCAAGGACAGCAATTCTAGGTAAGAGCAAGATTATAAATTAATCCTAGTAGGAGAAGCAGATTCTGGGAAGCAGCACATGCCCCAGTCCCTTGGTGAAGAAAGCAGCTTTCAGGGGAGTCTTTACCTTATCATATGTTGGGAGACATAAGAGAATAGAAGCTAGACAGACAGACAGAAGACACATACACACACACACACACACACACACACACACACACACACACACACGTGTGTGTGTGTGCTTGCCAACATATACATGCACACTCAGAGGAAACTTACAGATGGGTGTTGGTTCTCTTCTTCCCCTATGTAAGTCTTGGGAGTCAAACTGATTATTGGCCTTGGTAGCAAACATTTTTTATGTTCCACTCTTCATAAAAAAATGAAATATTATAAAGTTTATTATTTAAAACTTCAAGTAGAATGCAAAGAAAACATTTAAATGGCATTCCATGTTCTCATCAACAGATGTTACTTTTAAATACTTAAATAGTCAAATATCTGGGGGACGGGGTATTGGTTTTGGGTTTTCTTTTTGCCTTTTTTGCTTTATTTCATTTTTAAATTCATTGATACATCTCCTTCTTTCATTAATTCTCCTCTCACCGAAAGCCTTACCAACAGAAACTTTTCCTATGTTCATGTCTTCTTTGAGTGGGTGCGACCCATTGAGTTTAATTTCAGTCCTTTGTATAGGCATTGCTAAGAAGTTTACTTCTTAGCATGGGCACCTCGTCATTTCAACAAAGGATGCTCTCTCCTTAGGAACATCTAACTGCAAATAGTCCTTCAGGGATGGTAGGGCCTCGTGGGCCCATCTTCAATCCATGTTGAAATGCTGATAGGCCTACTCTGTGCAGGTCTCAGAAGATAACCACAAACGCAGTAAGTAATAAGGAAAATATTATGTCGTGTCAAGAAGAGTTGTTTGCTGCTGCCCAGGTTCCCATCTTCTGTTTCTTATGCTTTTTTTGGACCCTCTTCCATGATGTCCCTTGATTCTAGAAGAGAGTGATAGAGACATCCCATTAGAGCCCAGCAACATAACCACGGCTTATTTTCAGCACTTTGACCAGTTTCAAGTCTGCATTAACCACACCCATTGCTGATGGCAACAGTAATCTATGGGTATGTGTGTAATATGTATAAGGCAGTTTGGCAGCATGATCATTTACCAAAATACCAGTCATAGGTTTCTACCTAGGGCGTGTCACCTTTCCAGCCAGGGGCTCCTGACCAGATCTACAGTACCCTCCTGTGGCGTGAGCCTCAGATCTAATCAGAGAGTAGTTGCCCCTGTAACAGCCATGCCACTATTGCACCAGAATGTTCATCCTGACTGGACCGTTATTGAGCTGACAGGATTCGTAACCAGGTAAGGCTATGAAGACTTTCTCCCTTAGTAGACTATGTAGTACATTTTAGCACTGTTAAAAACAAGCAAGCAAACAAACAAAAACAAAACAAAACAAAACAAAACAAAAAAACAACAGCAAAAAACCCCAAATCAAACCAAACCAAACCGAACCAAACCAAACCAAACCAAACCAAACCAAACCAAACCAAACCAAACCAAACCAAACCAAACGAACAAACAAAAATCTATCCAGGAGGGAAAAAGTCCCAACCTAGTTCCGGACTGATTTCTTTATGATCCATGACCAAGGACAGCTGCTATTCATATTCCGTCTTTTCCTTTAAGTCTTCTGCCAATGCCACCACCTGGTGGACTTTTTGAAAATTATATCTATTTCTCAGGCGATATTTCTTCTGAACAGAAGAATGTTCTTTTAAAAAAAGATATAGGGAAGTGAGACAATACCCATTAGATTTGACAATAATGTTGTGTATTGTATTACTGAGAAGCAGCTGGCTTTATACAACAAAAGTGGTCTGTCCTATCCAAATCTTACTATTAGCATATTTGTTAGACCACACTTTATAAAGTTGAGAGTCTCACTTGTAGAACGCATTATACAATAGGAATGAGAATAATGTGCACTGTAGATTTTCAAAAAGATGGAATTCACCAGTTATAGTGTGGAAATTTCACCCATTGTAAAAGCGGGAGCAGTCTTGTTGCTATGACACTCAACAATTCACATTATCAACATACTCTCTATCTTTGGATGTTGCCTGAGAATTAGTGTTCACTTCGAATAGTCTCGGCAAGTTATAATTCGGGTGTTAGAACATTCTCACTAAAGACAAACAAACAGGAAGAATAAAACTGAGTTTGTGAGTTTATTAAAATAATTAGTTCACGCAGTAAATACAATTGTTATTCAATTGTAGGAGAATATCTGTAACTCAGAGATGTTTCCAGTGATGAAGATTAATGGGAAGTGACAGTACCGTGCAGACCATACATACTGTGCGTGCCACTCTTGAGGATGAAGGCTCACAGCATCACACGCACACAAAAATTCTGAAAAGGGAACTGATCGGTAACCAAAAGCTTTTGTTTTTTGCAGAAATTAGGCAGCTGTACACATGTATAGATCTTGTTTTCTTGCTATTTCATGTATCCCTGCTTGATGGAAGCAGCTCAGAAATTCATTCTTTTGCATATTCATGAAGTTTCCTTCTTTTTCTTCATTTTTGCTCTGTTTTACTCCGTTCTATTAACTTCTTTATATGTTAATGTCCATGAAATGCATTAAGACACATTCTGTATATGATGATGTGTCAGAGATTAAAATGCAAATTATAATTAATGATAAGCATGAGTATGGTTTCATGACCATGTTTCTTTTTTCTTTTATGTGCAACAACATTGATAATGATGCATCTTAAAAATGACATCTTTCAATTTGTTCACTGAGTGGTTAACTTTGTAATTTCCATTTTAAAAACTATAAAGAATAAATACAGAGTTGTCACTGTAATGGAGAAAGAATAAGTATCACTCTGAAACATTGGAGTCAGTCAGTACATAATGCTGACTCCATTGATCTGTGAAGAATTAAAAAGGTATTCTCATTAACAAGAGATCTTTGTATAATATGACCTGGCATGCACGGCTAATATTTTTATAGTTTTGAAGATTGACTTTGGAGAGAGGGAGAATGTAGGGCATTCAGTAGGTAGAATATTCTAGACATGAACCTTTATACACCTTTCTACTTCTGTCCTCTTTGGTAAAACACTAAAGCTCTGTATTTCAGCCATTTGAGAATAGGCAGGTGACTGGCCTCCACCAAGCACACCCACACAGGAAAGAAGGGGTTCGGAGAAAAGAAAAATCTGAACAACTGATGTGGAAAGGGGGAAATATTGTAAGTTACTTGTAGCAAAATCTGATACAATTGGAAAAGCCACCCCATTTCTTCAGTGTAAGATCATGTCTGTGTTCTCCTGTTTGGAATTCACACTATCCAGCCATATGGCGAGGACGATTCCAATTCGGGAACTAATGAGACAAAGATGATTCCAATCCGGGAACTAATGAGACAAGGATAGAAGAAAGTAAGTAGGGGGTCTGTAGGAAGGGTCATAGGAAAGCAATATGAAGTACTTATTTACAGAGGATCCTGATAGTTTTGTCAGCTTGACACCATGTAGAGTCACCTGGGAAAGGAGTCTCAGTGAGGACTGTTGAGATAAGGTTGGCCTGTAGGCTCAAGTGGAGGGATTGCCCTGATTCCCATAATTAACATGGGAAACCTTCCAAAGCTGCAGTTATTTGTTTGATTTTTTTCTTTTTCTTTTTTTTTATAATATATTCTTTATCTGCATTTTAAATGCTATTCTCCTTCTCATTTTCCCCTCCTCCCAGAAAACCCTATCCCATTCCCCCTCCCCTGCCTCCATGAAGAAACTTCCCCACCCAATCCACGCCCACCTACTCTCCCTTGATTTCCGTATGCTGGGGCATCTATTAAGCCTCCATAGCACCAAGGACCTCTCCTCCCACTGATGCCCGACAAGGCACTTGTCTGCTACAAGCTGGAACCACATGCACCCCTTGGTTGATGGCTTAGTCCCTGGGAGTTCTGGGGGCTCTGGTTGGTTGATATTGTTGTTCTTCCTGTGAGGTTGCAAATCTCTTCAGCTCCCCTGGTGCTTTCTCTAACTCCTCCATTGGGGACCCCATGCTCAGTCCAATGGTTATCTGCTAGCATCTGCCTCTTTATTTGTAGCTTAGTCCAATGGTTAGCTGCTAGCATCCGCCTCTCTATTTGTGAGACTCTGGCAGGGCCTCTCAGGAGACAGCCATATCAGGCTCCTTTTGGCAAGCACTTCTTGTCATCCATAATAGTGTCAGGGTTTGGTGACTGTTTATAGGATGAGTCCCCAGGTAGGACAGTCTCTGAGTGCCCTTTCCTTCAGTCTCTGCCCCACACTTTGTCTCCATAATTGCTTCTGTATGTATTTTCTTCCCTATCTCAGAAAAACTGAAGTACCCATACGTTGGTCTTCCTTCTTCTTGAGCTTCGTGTGGTCTGTGAATTGTGTCTTGTTTATTTTGAGCTTTTGGGCTAATATCCACTTATCAGTGAGGGGACTACTCTTTTGTGACCAGTAAAGAATGAAGAGGTTCCAGCAATGCTGGGCCCTGCTGGTGCTTCAGAAACTTCCTTTTAGAAGAGCTGTTCTTGTTCATGCCCACCTCCATGTTAGCGGTCCTAGGAGTCTGCTAGAGAAAGGATATGATGTAAACAAAAGTGACGGACACAGTGAAGCAGTTACTATATTGAGACATCAAATTTGATGAAATTCAGTTTCTCGGCAGTGTATTGTCAAAATCATGAGAGCTGGGAAGCTGTGTGTGAGCACTATTTCAGTAAAACGATTAAGTTTCTATTTAAAATAATACAAAGTACAAATCTCCCTCATTTCTCTTACTCCTGTTTTACTTATGAATATGAAGTTGAACATGTGCATCCCCTTCTTTTATAGTTACTGGGTCACATTATTTTTGCATATTTTTTAATTTAATAGCAGATCCTCTCCAGTGGCTACACTCCAGGCGTAGCCCACCTAATGCCTACTGGGCAAAATGGGTGACACTATTTGTAGATCCATAAAGCATTTGGGACCCTCCTGAGTGAAATGTGGTGTTTGAATTATAAGACCATTATCATTAACAGTTGGCAGGAGGTAGCTCTTATTTCTCCTGGAGAGATTACAGGGTTTGAAGGATGTTCCTTATAATCACTCTGTTGACCTCACCTAACAGAAGCTTTCACTATTAGAAAGGAGTCTAGTGCTAAACTCCCCAAGGTCCAAGCGTCCCTTCTGAAGAGCAGGGCACAGTCTGGGGTGAAGCAATGACATTCTTTTGCCAGACAAAATGGTTACAGCAGTTGGCAAACATTACCCAGAATATTGCTTCAGGGGAATTAACTATGAGAGGTGTCATAGATGAAAGGGGGGAACGGGTCAACTTCATCAGCTCACTAACCTGCATGCACACTCCAGATAACCCATGAATCTATGACCTCTATATATCTGCACTAGAGAAATTAACTTAGATTTATGTAGTAAATAATAGCAAGTATAAGTTATAAAGTATATACATGCACAGCAGGCACTCTAGACACTTTTTATCATTGGTATTTTCCATCATAAGGTAAGTAGACTGGGCTGGGCTGGATGGCACATGGCTTTAATCCCAGCACTAGGGGGCAGGGCTGGGGGGCAGGGGCAGAGGCAGGAGGATTTCTGAGTTTGAGGGCAGCCTTGGCTAGACAGAGAAATACTGTCTAAAAAAGATAGACAGACAGGGATTGAAATCGGCATAAATGTGGCACATTGTCCAGGACTACATTGTTTCAAAATGCCATAGTCTGATGCTACAGCTCAGAAGAGGGCTTTCCTGTCAAGCACAGGGCTTCAACAATAAATTCCAGCATCTATAAAATTAAGGAAGAAAGACCAACAAAGAGATGGAGAGAAAGGTAGGGAGAAATGAAGAAGAGAAGGAGGATAGACTGGGAGGGATGACTAGAGTATGTAACGCCTTTCAAACACAAAGGTGGCTTCCCTTTGCACATGTATTCACAATTATAATACAGACACAGAATGTAGCATCTGATGAAACACCAAAGACACAAGTAACTGGAGCACTGACATTGTTTCTAGTGATAAGTCTAAAAGGGTTACTTGCTTGCAAGGGGCCACTGGCCAAACTCCAAAACAAGTACTTCAAGTACACTGAAGCAGGAAAGAATAAAACACATTGCTGTATGATGCTTGCTCCTGTCCGAGACTGTTCAAACTGGTTATTTCTCAGCTTTATCCTTTACAATGACTTAACAAAGCAAGTATAATTAAAATGGTTCCCTCTCACAAACAAGGACATGAAGGCTGAAAGGAACCAGAAATGTGAAGCCAGGCTTTAAGGCTCATACCAGATTTTAGTCTCAAACGTACTGGCCAGAATTGGACTCTTTCAGATCTCCAAGCATAAAATAGGACGATGACGCCTAACTGATAACATTAGGGCAGTATCACACATTTGATGCCAGCTATGCCCACGACATGTTGATATATCGTAGCTTCTCAACGAAGGCCATTTCCTTCCAAACGCCTCTTTTGGGTCTCCCTCTTGCTCTCTCGTTTTTTCTTTCATTCCTTCCCTTTGGTTCATTAGTAGCTGTCCATGTACTGGAGGCATTACATCTGCAAAGATTAATGGGCTGGCAACCTGCTTTCCAATCGGGGATGGTGCCAGGAGCCAAAAGGATGGTGGCTGGAACCTTTGCCACTCTTGGGATTTCCCTCGTCATTTATCCAAGGCGATGCCACTGAAGGTCATTCGGGTATGAAGTGTGACTTAGGGAGGCCCTGGGGAGAAGGAAGATCTGTTGCTCTGAAGATCAAAACCAGTCTGCCTCCTCTGATGGCAGGTTCAAGCAAGGCCCTGCAGGAAGTGCTGGTACTCAAAGTGGACTCCGAGATGGTGTTTGGTGACCACACCATTGTCACAAAGCCCTCATTTAGATTCATCGGCATAGATCTCAGAGAGCTGAATCTGAGGCAGCATCAGCCGGCCTTCTCTGTCCTTACTTCTTTCATATCTCCCTTGTCAACAGTTTAAAAGTAAGATGGCTCATTCTGTGCCTGACAAGAAAGGACAGATCACTTTCTCAGATGCTGCTACCAGCAGAGTCAAGGCTGGTACACTCTCGCAGGGAGTCCCTGAACCACAGGTTACTGGCAGGCAGACAAACACTCGCTGACAGCCATTTGTGACCAACTATGAAACACCATCTGCTGTGGTTGGGAGCGGTGGGGGGGGGGGGGGGGGACTGCTCCAGCGACTGAGAGCCACTGTGGAGCCTCCTTCTCTGTATTAACTCGAGGCAGCCTTCAGACAGCCTTAAAGGAAAGCCTGTCCTGTGCTCTGGATGGGGTCTGCCATCCAAATTCACACATATACATTTTAGAATGCCAATGCTTTTCTAGATGTCAAAACATTTCAAATCCTTTCGATCAAAAACAAATGAACCATTGAATTCAGATGAACAATATTTTGAAGCAAATATTATGCAGAACTGAACCCAGCTCCTTTCGAGCCTTGAGCTAAACTGTGCTCAGACATTATGGCAAGGACAACAGACTAATCTGAGGTTCTCACACAAGACTTTAAAACTATCTCGTTATTCATCCGTCGGAGGTCGAGCTCACAACTCTGAAAGGGGTTCTACTCCTGATTTGAGGAGGAAAGCAAAAATATTTAACCTGAATAATTAAATATTATTCAGAAGCCAAGTATTTGCTGGGAGAGGAGGCTTCCAGTCTTTAAGACACTTAGGAAAAAGGCTTCTTCTTGCTCATTAACTTTAATAGGGCCCACAGCCGGCAATCCATGCCAACCCTCTTGTTCTCTGAGCAGACGTCTAAATTTTCATTTTTAGGAGTCTTAATAGTCCTTTCTCATGATTAAGTAATGAGAGCTGTCATCAAAGTATCTGAAGTTTAGCTGATCTTGCATTTGTCCTTATAGGTCTAGGGAAGATCATTAAACAAAAATCTCCAAATGCCAAATCCATAAGCAAGGTGGATGGAAAGGTATATCCAAATCCTGACACTTCACAGTAGAGAAATGCCAGTCACAGATGCCATTTGAATCAGAATTCTGGACTTAACTAAAGGAAAACCTTTCAAACATATTAAAATTTCTGACTGTCCTAATCTAGCTCCCAGACGGAATGCCAGTCCAGTATGTCATCTTTCAAGATCAAGCCTATTGGAGTGTCCCTTCTTCTCAGAAAGTCTTAAGGTAGATAGGTTGGATTCAGACTATGTGCTGTCCCGGTGTTAGCTGCTTAGAATAAAACAGGCACTACTGTTTCAAGGCTTCGAGTCCAATAACCACAAGAAAACACAGATAGTCTCTAAAATCTATGTCCTGGAGGAAGGGGAGGTAAGGGGAGGATGGCAGCCTGGGTCTTTATGAATCCCATTACATCGAAATGTGAGTAAGACCTGCTCACGGGAACAGAACATATCAGTGAGGGAGGACAAGGAAAAGATATCTAAATGTGTGCTCACTTATGACTGTGCAATATGAAAAACAAATCTAAACATTTGTCTGTAGAATCAGGTGATGATTGGCTGTCTGCCGTCTCAAGGGGAGCAGGAAAATGGTCCATGCACCTGCCACCTAATTCAGTTTAAAACCTGACACATTTACCAAGAGTGGGCTGGCATAATGAAGTTCATTCAGGCTGTCAGGGCAGTCAATAACTTATCCCCAACTGCTTTTGTTTCAGCAGAGGCAGCTCCTCTAATCGGCTGAGGTACTTATTCAAGTAAAATTTATTTTCAGTTGCAGGCCATAATGCCATGGGCACAGGCTCGGGCTTTGATAGGACTTTTCGCTCAAGGCTACGCTATTGTTAAAGTTTGTGTCTATTGTCTGGGGTCTTTGATCTGTCAACGAGGCTTAACGAGCTGGTAAAAAACTGTTTCAGATAACAGGTGTGTCCTTTGAGAGCGTGGACACATTTTCCAGCTCCTTTACAGGCCTGGATTGAGGACCCGACAGAAATTTACAAGCTGATTGGTGGTGATATATGTAAAACGCGTTTAAAACAAGAAAGTGGAATTTAATGTCTTAACTTCCTTGGTTCCCGCAACATGCAACCTCTTTGAATGGGAGATTTAAGAGACATGTTTGTTTTTGTTATTTTCTAAACCAAGTCAACTGTTAAATTATTTGTTCAGTGTACAGCAGAGGTGTGAGAGACAGCCTCATCCCCAGGAAATCCGGGAGTCCTCCGATGACCTTCCCTGCAATCCAAAAAAAACAAAAACAAAAACAAAAACAAAACAAAAAAACAAAACAAAAAACCCACAAGTGTTTTAGTCACCAGAAAGGACCACCCAGTATCAAGAAGTGACAGGCATGGACTGAAACAGTTGACAACGTACTCCTTTTTCCTACTCTCATGCCGGAAAAACTTGGCTGTGAGACCACAGAATGCCTTAGATGAATGACGTTCTATAAAACTGTCTGAATTGATATCTACAAACTATTATATCTCCTGTTGGTTCATGATCCAGGAAGTTTTGTCATGTGCTTACTTAAATTAGTGTTGTATTATATATATATATTTTTTTCTGAGTCTTTGGGAAGAAAATTAACTGTCTTTAGCCCCAATAAATGTGAGCAGGCAAAAATAAATAAATAAATAAATAAATAAATAAATAAATAAATAAATAAAAATAATTGTAATGTCACTTCTTCTCAGAAGCCCTTATGCCTTTCTGTTAGTTTCAGAAATAGCCTGTATTTATTTGATAGGAAAGAAACCCTCAGCTGTGTCTCTTTTCAAAGCCATCATAAACTGTCTGACTCTCTTTTTTTCTATAGTAGTAATTATGTTTTGGCTGAAGATTAATGGGGCTAAAAAGGGGGCAGAGCTTACGCCAGGGGACACAGTCAGGTCAGTACTACTGTTTTGTCTGCATACTTGCTGCCTCAAGTTCAAGAAACCTCTTTTGGAAGCAGTAAAAATTAGAGTGAGCCTTAACTCTGCTCGCCTACTTTGTCAAAATGTCCTGACACAAACATTTAACTTTCTAGATACTTCTACATTTAGTTTAGAAATGAAGGAGTTAAAATTAAAGAGCTCAAAGGTATTGTGGGGGATTCTCAGTGTGTATTTGATGTTGTTTGTTTTGTTTCGGGTTTTGTTGCTGTTGTACAAAACAATCTCTGAAAGGAATCAGTAAAATTCGGCTAAGGAAGTATCTCTTTAGTCACTGAGCTCTTACATCTGAGAGAAGTTTCTGTGATGGTCTCTCAGAGAAGAGCTTTACAAAAGGACAATCAGAAATTCATTTTCAAAAATATTTCCAGTTACGTTTCTTATTTTCCTGCACTCTCAAAAGGAGAAGGATCATGGGGGGGGAGTGTGTTTAATGCATGTAGAAGAGCCCTTAGAATATACAAAAATAGCCTCATATATGTAAAAGTAGTAGATAGTAATATAGTAGAATTATTAGATTCTAAAGACAGCTTCAATTCATAGCTATGGGAAGGAAGGTTCGATGTATCGTTTTCTGGAATGTGACTATTTGTATAACGATAACAAGCGTCTTTTGTTCTTACTGTGCCCAAGACTAGAAAGTAATTTCTGGGTAGAGGCACTACAGCCCAAACACGGATAAAGAATGTGGCCATTTTGATCATGAATTTGTTTCTCTAAGTCCCGTCTAGAAGCCATCGTTCATCCATAAAGCAAGGGCACTCAAGTCAATGCAATTTAAAATTAAGCATAATACAGTTTTAAATATTTTTTAATGTTATGTGTTTGAGTGTTTTTTCTGCATGTGTATGTGTGTCCTATGTGCATACCCAGTGCCATGGAAGCCAGAAGAAGGAATCAGACCCCGTGGAACTGGAGTCAGCCAGCTGGGCACTCCCATACAGGCTTTGAGAACCAGGCCCAGGTCTTCTGCAAGACCAGCAAGATCCTTTAACTACTTGAGGAACTATCTCTCCAGCTACAAATCAAATACAGCAATAAGTCAATTTAGCCATTGGTTGGTATTAGTCACATCATATGATTACTTCAGGAGGTCAGTTAGCGTAAGGGGTGTGAGTGCCTGCCCGTGAGGCCTTGTGGCTTGGAGAGCCACAAGAGTGAGAGACCAAGGTCAAAGGGTCTTCATGAAGGTTCAGGCAGCTGTGAGGAGCACCGGCTTATGAATCTAGTCATGACACAGAGCAGAGGGCACACCTTGCTCTCCTCCTTGGAAAAGGGAGCTACTAAATACTGCCTTTCCAGCTATTGTAAGGTTTCTCTGGAAGGCTACTCATGAAGAGGCAGCTACTACCAGCAAAACACAGAGAAGTGACTCCTTCAGGCCTACGGGGTTCTTTTTCCTCAGTTGAATTATCACTTCACTTTCTAAATATTACCCAGGGTGCTCCAGGATAATGGCCTCTATTCAAATGTGGTTACATTTATTTTAGCAACAACAAAAAAAAATCAATGTATTCAGAGCATGAATACATGGAATCTCAAGGAAAACCTGCAGTTAGTGTTTTAACCCACATAAGTCACATAAGTTGATTATCTTGTTTGTTTGTTTGTTTGTTTTTGTTTTATTTCTCTGTATAGCCCTGGCTGTCCTGGAACTCACTCTGTAGACCAGGCTAGCCTCAAACTCAGAGATCTGCCTCCTGAGTGCTGGGATTAAACGCATGTGCCATCACTGCCCAGCTTTTTTTGTTTAAAGATCTATTTATTATTGTTATAAGTAAGTGTACTGAAGCTGTCTTTAGACACACCTCAGAGGATATCAGATCTCTTTACCGATGGTTATGAGCCACCATGTGGTTGCTGGGATTTGAACTCAGAACCTTCAGGAGAGCAGTCAGTGCTCTTACCTGCCGAGTCACCTCACCAGCCATTGATTGCCTTTTATAGCTTTTTTTTTTTTTTTACTTAAAAAGGTCCTGATGAGCTGTGGGGTGATGAGTTCTGCCTGTCACACCCACATTCCAGTGTGACAGAGGCAAGCCCACATTCCTAGGTGGTGAGTGTTGTAAGGGGAAGTACACTGAACTTCACAAAACACAGTGAGGAGGAAGTGACATCTGCTCAGGTTTGAAGGAATGTGATAGTAGGCTGACTGGCAGCTAAGAATAGGGTGGGGAAAGGGAAGAAAGTGCGAGTGAGTGCCCGGGCCTGAGCTATGAAGGAGCTATCCTTGCCTCAAAGGCTCCCACTTAGATTGTAATCTAACTGGAAAACACTGTTTCTTGGCCACCAGGAAGTTCTCTCTTGAGGGAATGTTTCTACCCACTGTGTGGGACACTGTACAGGAAGTTATTAGGATGAAGAATGTGCTATGTGGTAGGATGCAGCGATGAACTACCTCTGGGTTTTAGTATTAAGCAAAATCCTGCTTCTAAGCTCAGGCTAATGAGGCCTCAAACTGTTTCAAGTCAGGAGGCAAATGCTGGAGAATTCCCACTCTCGTTATTAGCTATGGGCTAAGGAAGAGTGAAGAGATGGTTACAGCGACAGTAAGGGGCCTCCTCACTCCACCATGTACAGGGAGAACAGGTAATGGAAATCCTATACGCTTTAGCTCTGTAGTTTGGGGGATTTTTGCTGTTGTTGTTGTTGTTGTTACTGGTTTGTTTGGGTTTTTTTTGGTTTTTCAAGACAGGGTTTCTTGATGTAGCCCTGGCTGCCCTGGAACTTGCTCTGTAGACCAGGCTGGTCTTGAACTCAAGGATCTGCCTATCTCCTCCTCCTCCAGCACTGGGATCCAAGCTATGCACCTCCTTGCCCTGCAGCACTGCACTTTTCAGAACCCATCACTCTAGTGCACATAGGATGTATTATGGTTGACTAACACACCAAACAAGCAAACAAGAAGGACTAGGCAGAGAGCTCCGTTGGAAGTCCTGAGTTCAGTCCCCAGAATCCACATGGTGGCTGTGTTGAAGTCCCAGTGCCAGGGAAGTAAAGACATGTGTACCCCAGGAGAATGATTGACAAGCCAATGAGAACAATAGTGATGATGATGATGATGATGGTGATGATGATAAATAATAATATAATAAACAAGCCAATGATGATGATAGTAATAATAGTAATAATGATAATAATAATAATTAATAACAATGGCAGCAGGGCTAGGAGGTGCTTTGGTATAGAGTGCTTGCTGTACAAGTATGGAGACCTGAGTTTGGATTCTCAGACCCTGTATAAAAGCTAGCCAGTCATGGTAGCTGCTTGTAATCTGAGCACTCAAGAGGCAGAGGCAGAATAATCCAGGGGATGGGGTGATTGATTAGTCAGACGATCCAGAATTGATCCTGCCTCAATATAGAGTAGAGAGGGACAAAAGAAGATACCCAAGATCAACCATGGGCTTTTATATGTAGGCACACATGTGTATACTTATACACATAGAAACACACACACACACAAGCATACAAACTAAGGTAGGTAAGACCTGAGAAACAACACACAAGGTTGAACTCTGACCTTCATACCCATGCACACAGGTGTGCACCCCTTCACACTGTAACACAGAGAACATACACACACACACATACACACACACACAAATTTACTCTCCATCAACTCACTCTACTGAAAATCAAGATAAAATATCAAGCATGACAATGACAAGATACTAGTGTGAGCAGAAAAATGATAGTATATCTATCGATGGACAGAACAGAGAGGTGAGCACAGACCCTTGGATATTGATATTGCAGTTTGATAGATGGTAAAGACAGCACCGTGAATCAACAGAACCTGTGTTCAGAAAAAAAAAATGTGGGTATTATATAAAGATAAGCACATATAACAAAATAATAGCAAATAGACTTTAGGTTGGGAAAATACAGTTAGTTAAACTAAGTCTATTTTGTGAAGCTATATTGGAACAGTATAAAAGGAGAGAGACGTGTAGTGAGTCTATTTGGATCCAGGTTTGCCGAGTATAGGAAGTCCAGGATGAAGAAGAGACCTCATCTGATGAAATCCTCTTGGCTGTCTCATAAAATGTTGGAAAGACTCACATATATCATCAGAACATGCATGTTAGAGGGCAGGAAGGGGGTATGAATGCACGCTTTATCACACATCCATTCCCATAACCAACCTACTTCAGCATTAACAGCATCAAGCAATGCCTGAGGTCAGAGCGTCTGTGACCTAACTGACTTAGAGGACATATCTCTCAGCATTGTGGCACTGAGGGTTCCATTTCCGACACTGGACTCTTGGGAGCCCCATTCAGAGTCTATACAGAGAACTCTAGCATTGACAACAAAAATCACAGGCAGTAAGTACGCAGGGAAATGAGAAGAGGATCCCGGCTCTCTCTTAGGGAAATTCTTGGGTGGATCCAGCAGGAGACATCTACAGTCCTGTTTGTAGCATTCTTCCCCAGGCAGGTGTCGAGGAACAGTTAAATTCCATCCCTCCCTATATAATGAGTGAGATGCACAGAATGCTCAGGATACACAGGAGCTGTTTTCCAAAAGTCAGAAGTTGGGCAAAGGACTGGCAAATGGCAAAGTGGACAAACCTTAAAACGCAGCTGAATGGGAAAAAAAGGGGAGCTGTAACACAGCCCGCTCCTAAACTGAGAGGTGCATTCATAAAGCAGCACCAGTTACTCTGTCAGGACGCCTATATATCTGACACATTCACGGCTATACATTCAACATGTTTGCAGCAGGCCAGCCTGTGGGAGGAGAGAGGTAGGACTGTGCACTCAGAGTGTATTCCTTCCAACCCTCCTGATGACACACCTTTCATAAATTTCTATATATTGTGTGACGAGAGTTACAGAGAAGCTTTACTCTGACTTATCCACCCAGAGGTGTTTGGATAAAGAATATTTTTGGAAAATGGAGACATTTTCTCCATCTGGAGCAGAAGACAGGTTTCTTTGTGTTTGGGGGCTAGAGGATAAGGATTGGATACAGAACAAAGGCTAGGCAAATCTTCTGGAGGTCCCTTCCAAAAGAGCAGAGGTTTCTATAGTCAAGATTGCTTCCAGGGAACACAGTCCTCTGCCTCAGCAGCAGGGACCTCTGCCTTGCTTGGCCAGGAGGGGAGGACAAGGTGCAGAAGATCTATAGAGAAAGGGACTATGGAACATTTTACGAAATTTGATTGTCTCGCCAAACCCTGAACACCGATTTGCATCACAACGATATGAACTATGTTAGGACGAGCAACAACTGTATGAAATTTCTGAGGACGGTAATTATAGAAAAGAGAACGAATCTAGAACGACCAAATAAAGAATGGTGAATCCCATCCCACCTCTCACTGCTCCTGTGTCTGAATACAGAAAAGATATACAGACACAGACTACATATTCCAAGATGGTATAGTGGTGGAGATGTCTATATTCACTGTAAGAATTCCTGGGAGTGACCTTTTAGAGGGCTGTCATAGTCCCTCTATCCCCCCCCCACCTTCCTTCTGTCCCCCCTACTTCTTTGCACTCTTGTGGTACTTATGAAGACCAACAACCTCTTTAAGAACAAATTAGCATTTGGTATGAAAACCAACCTCTTTAAGACCAAATTAGCATTTGGGCGAAGCATGGGTAAAACCTTTTCTAAATAATTTCTCTCCATTTGGATGTGTTCCCAAAGTTACTGGTTAAGTATGCTGTCTCAAGTTGCAAGTCTGTTGTAAATGCCTTGTGGGGAGACCTCGTATTAGTTGTGAACAACATAGACATTTTTTTAAAAATAATCATAAGTATTTCATATTTATCCATGATAGGGTATGTGCTGAGTGCCATTCTTCTTGATCAGAGGAACACAAATGACTCAGTTATGAGCCCGCCTGACATTTTGCAGGACAAAGGAAATGCCAGGAGGTAAAACTGAGAGGAAATAGCTAAAGGTAAAATTGAGAGGATAAAAAAATATCCAAGTCCAAATTTCTTTTGGGAGAGGAGATCTTGGCAAGCAGAGAGAGAGAGAGAGGGAGGAGCACACTTGCGGTCCAGTCCCTGAAATTCCTGAGAGTGCACTTTATTAGTGCTTGGAGTCTAACTTACTACTTTATCCACAAGCCAGTACATTTTAGTAAAAATGAGGCAAATACTCTCCTCTGCTTCCATTTCCCCCAAAAACTATGTAGCAGGAGAGAATGGCTTCTTGATTCTCATATTTGTCTCTGTACAACTGGGTGCAAAAAACGGAAACCCTGAAGCATTACTACTGTGTAGATCTGCTGAGGGGCCGCAGTATCTGGGCCTCGGTTCACAAAGTCTGTCCTGTTGAGGTCCCAGTTCTCATGCGGCTGGAGTGAACGGCTTGCCGGGCAGAAAAACAGAACCAAAGTAATGCATTTCTACATTGTTTGCTAGGATTTTATACTTCCCCGGTGAGAGAGGGGTGGGTGAGAGAGGGGTGTGCTGGCCTCCACTCTGCCTGAAACACACTTAAGGGCTCAACTTCATTTGGATCACCTTACAGACACCCCCTCCCCTGCTGTCTTTGCAAGACTGCCTCCCCCTCCCCCAGTCCCTAGCTTATATGTGGGGGTCCCCCTACTGTGGCAAGAATGCTAAGGGGCCTCTTCATTCAGGAGCTGTGATGGATTGCAAATTGTGTGGCTTGACACACTCTCTCTGCAATGATTTTGTTTAGCCAAAGGACGGATTTCATATCTCTGTATTTATAACCTTCATAACATGTAAATCTACAGAAGCTTGATTTTACTTTTTTGGTAGTTCATTGTGGAGCCACAAAGGCCAAATGTGCAACAAACTGAAACCAATTATATTTTCCCCATTAGTATAAAACATGTGTGTGTGTGTGTGTGTTGTGTTTTCCTTGAAGGGGTGATTGTTTTGACAATTGACAATCAACTGTTTGTAATTCGAAGTTAATTGCTGCCCTTTTACTTCTGCTTGAATAAGCTTTCTAGAAGTTTCTTTTAGACACACATTTAGTTGCCCAGTGAAGTTGTTACTTAACAGATATGATAACTCTAATAATCTAAATCTGCCTCTCTGTTTCCAGACTTTGTTTGCTAGGACACTTGAAATCTGATCTGTTTCCTCCGTTCAAAACGTGAATAGTAATGGGGGTGGGATCACTAAACTGAAGTGTCTATTAAATGTTGAAACAATCCAGTAATTAGTTCAGAAAATAAAATAAAGGTTGGGTAAATGAGTTATAATCAAAGGGTCCAATGAAAGAAATGAATTCAGCACAGAAAGATAGAGGGACAGAAATGCCAAATAAGCTTTTAAAAAACTTTTGTGGACAAAAACTCCAAGCTTCAAAGATTGCAAAGAACCAAAGGCGCTCTCCTTCTCTGAGAATCCAGCCAGGATTCAACAACTGAGAGGAGAGAAGAGAGAAGAGAGAAGAGAGGAGAAGAGAGAGAGAGAGAGAGAGAGAGAGAGAGAGAGAGAGAGAGAGAGAGAGAGAGAGAGAGAGAGAGAGAATCATTTAGTTCTGGGTAGGATTATTTTTCTGGGATTTTGTTTTGTCTGGGTTTTCAGTGAGGCACCCCCAGCTGTACATTTGGGGACAGACCACAGCTTCAGTCAACAGAGGGTTTGTCTCTTTGGAGGTTCCTCTCCCTCTCAGGGATCAAGTAATTAGCTGACCATTACTCTCTGCTTTATTGAAGCAAGGATACCTTACAGGCCACTGCTATGAAACTTTTGTTCTGGGAGGGAAATTACAGAATTGTTTTATGTGTCCAGCACCACCACGACAATGCTACAGTCCAGAGATGAGTTTCTGTAGCTCGCAGCGCCTCAGAGATGAGGCGTGAATAAACAATGCCACTAATCCCGTTTTTTTTTTTTTAACGATTCCCTCCACTCTCCTCCCTCCTTTTGATTTTTTTCCTTTCTAAAATAGCTAAAGCATTTGTTCATTTGGTAGTAGCTATTGGAGACATAAATTAGAGAGACCCCAGACTGAGGTATATCCCAGTGTTAATAAATCTCTCAACAACTGTGAGGAAACTAAGTTCTGCCGTCATCTCTTCTGTTTTTTTCCACATTGATCAAGACATCAGTTTCTGTTGCTCTGCCTAGTACGAGAAAGGGGTAGTTAGTTTCTTGGAGGGGGAGAAAGTCTGGGGGGG
Organism: Apodemus sylvaticus; assembly: GCF_947179515.1. NCBI lineage: Eukaryota > Metazoa > Chordata > Mammalia > Rodentia > Muridae > Apodemus > Apodemus sylvaticus. The sequence goes on along the minus strand of NC_067494.1, from coordinate 19,976,010 downwards.
GGGAAGCAGCTGCTTTTTGCTGCGCTGAGCGGGTGGATTTTATGTCTGACTTAAATAACCAGTGTCTTCCCGCTAGCCTTCTGAAGTCTGAGGACCTGATTGTTTTTAAGTGTTACTCATGTCGTTCCGCTGCCACTCCTCATGGTGCCTGGAAACATAGAAATGTTTAGAAAATGTTCCACTACTAAAGTAGAAGAACATGAAGGGAAAACCCAAAGAAAAAGTAATATCAGATTTTGAGGGCTCCTATTGAACTCTGGGGTTTAAAAGATGGTCCGTTTCCTGTTCTTTGCTGCCTGTGGGAGACACATGGAGACACAGGGGCGAATACCTGGGATGGGTTCGCTACAAAATGTGTAAATTGGACCTCTATTTCTGTAGAATCAAGAACCTGGCAGAAGTGCGTTTTTAGCACGCTATCTTAAGGACACAAAGTCAGGACCAGATTTATGAACTTTTCCACATCTAAGGGAGAAGATTGGTGCTTTCAGGTCCCTGCTCAGGCTGAAGGTCTCAGGCTAGATGGGAAATAACGCTTCCCTGTCCAGTCAGGGAAGAGCAGCTGCCTGAAGTTCAGAGAGAAGCTCTCCCAAACTGCCCCTGACCATTTTCCACAGTCTCTGTCTCCCTGTGAGGAAGACAACTGACCACCCTCCCCTGTGCTCTCCCTAATGTCTTGGTCCCCTAGCGGTCCACTCATTTCTGGAAAGCATTAAACCTTGAACCAAAGTCTGTTGTCCAGAACAAGGTCCCGTGTTTGTTTGTTTGTTTGTTTGTTTTAATTAAAGGAAGAAGGCAGCAGGATAGGTGACCAGGTTATATTACTGCGATGAAGGACTTTTCCTGTGTGAGTTCCTCCAGAAAGCACACAGCTCTGGGATTACCTGGGCGGGTCCTAAACAAATATCCTCCAAAGATTTACAAATCTTTTAGTGTCAGGCAGGGCGTGAATGGGGCAGGGAGGAGCTGGAGAGAGAGAGAGAGAGAGAGAGAGAGAGAGAGAGAGAGAGAGAGAGAGAGAGAGAGAGAGAGAGAGAGAGAGAGAGAGAGGGGGGAGGGAGAGAAGGAGGCGGGGGGAGAGAGAAAGGTTCTGGCCTCTCTTTATGGAGTCTGGATTTATCTCTCGTAAATCTGTTTGCTCGCTATTTCTACAAACGTTTAAGCATCTTCTGGTTCTTTGAAGGGGTGGTGTGATCTGAACCCCAAAACCCCAAAACTCTCCAAAACGTCCGAACACCAGAGCCTGCTTCTGGGGTCAGGTGTGGAGCTGCGGAGCTGGAGTCTGAGGCTGTGCTCCAGTGCCAGAAAGTTCCTGAAGTCTGGGGCCACACATCCTCAAAGACAAAGCAGCTCCACCGCCAAGAGCCTGCAGCCTGCAGGGCGAGCTCCAGCGGGGGTGGGCGTGGGGGGAGGGAGAAGGGGGCAGTTAGCCACCGGGACTTTGGCAGCTCTCGCTGTGGGAATAGGGATCCCCTGCACTTCCGAGGCCACAGTGTGCACGGGAAGGGCGGGGTCGGGGGCATGGTTCCACTGGGGGAAAAAAAACCCTCAAAGATTAGGCAGCTCCACAGCCTAGAACCCGCAAAAGCAGGGAGTCAAAGATGTGTACTCTGGAGATAAGGCATACTCTCAGGCCCAAAAAGCTCTGCTCCTAGAGGCTCTCGGGAGAGGTGACACTTGTCCCTACCAAGGGCTCCACCTTGAACCTAAGTCTTCCAAAGAACACTCCCAGAGTCTTCTATGGATGGTCTCTCTTCCTCTTTACCCTTCTCCTCTTCTACTTTCTCTCCTTCCAGTTTTCCCCTCTCTCTACCTCTGCATTTCCCCACTCCACTCCTCCCTAAACCTGGGAGATTGGAGGCCCAGCTGATCCCAAGTCTAGGACAGCCAGGGTGAGTGTGTGGACCTGGTGCTTTCTTTTGGCATTTTCCTTTCCTGGTGAGGTAGTCTGCTAGTCAAACATGGGAAACTGGCAGCCCTAGGACCAGAAGGAAAGGGCTGTGCCACCAAAGAGGCAAGATTGAACTTCTGTGTGGAGTCCTGATAGTGGAGGCTGGCCTGTTCTGCCTCCTAGGCCAGTTCAGGTGGGAACCCCGGAGCCACAGAGAAGAGGATGTGGCAACCTTGAGCTTCCGACCTGAAAGCCAGCCTTTGGGTACAGTTGGGGGCCTTGTCTCAGAGGCAGGTGGGAAGGAGTCTTTTGAAAGTGAAATCTCTTCGTGGGACCTGGAAGACATAGAAAAATCTATGGGTCTAAGCTAGCGTTCCTAGAACCTACCGCTGTGTGGTGTGGAGTGGCCTTTGCATTTTGTTCTGAGAGCACCAGGGCTTGGTGGAGGTGGGGAGAAGGCAATTTGAGGGTACAGGGAGCTTCAGCACAGGCTGATCTTTTGACAGAAATAAGTCCAAAGCCTCTGAGTTGGGTAAGGGTGTGGGGGGTGAGGCGCCTTAAGAACAAAGATCTGATGCAGGTCTGGTGACTAAAGGCAACCTCACTTTCACTTTCCTCTGGGGGTTGTGGGGGTTTGGGGGTGGGGTGGTTTGGGTGGGGGGACTTAGGTTCACAGTCAGTGGACAAGGACAGCCCTAAGAGGTTTTTTAAGGTGGGTTTTATTCTCTCTGTTACTACAAAGCAAAATGTCATCAGGAATGCAAGGATCCTGGTTGTTTCTAGATTGAATTTAAACGTTCTTAAAACTTGTAAAACTTCTGAAGAAGTTGCGAACTTGTGATTGAAACAGTCCTCTGAGCAAGAACCCATTATGACCTTCCCCTCAGTGTGGTCCTGTGCATCTGAGAATTTAACAGGAAAAATTGTGAGATACCCAACTTTATGCAAGAGGCCAGTCTTTTCTCCTTGTCAATAAATCCAGAAACCTGACTCCCCCAAAGGCCTTTATCCCTGTTCCTGACATGTTTTAAGAACATTTTGTTTCCCCCACTGCAGAAGAAAGTTGTTATGGCTGGAAAAAGAGCTTGGGATATTTGTAAGATCTCTTCTATGTTGGTTGGGAGGATTGTCTACTTTCTATTTCAGTGAATATCTGAAAGTAGGTATAGAGTCCTGCACTTCAGATGCCTTTTGCTTCACACACACACACACACACACACACACACACACAGAGAGAGAGAGAGAGAGAGAGAGAGAGAGAGAGAGAGAGAGAGAGAGAGAGAGAGAGCGCTTGGCTTTATTCCCTTCCATCTCTGATTAAGTCTGGATTCTAGGGTAATAAAGTCCAATCTGCGGCTTGGGTCTTCCCCAGGACCAGACTCTTGGAAACAGGCAAGAGGTTCAGGAATAAGTTGCCTTCCTGATTAATGAAACTTTCCCTCCCCCTCCCCTTTTTGAATAATAAACTCCTGCAAAGGCTGGAGGGCTGCCTTGTGTTGGTTTCGAATAAATCCTCTACGGGCACTTTCCTCACTCAGAGAAATGAATCACCCTTGGGAAACAGACGATTATTCTTCCATTTGTCTGACTACAAGCAGAGGAGAAAGCAACCAACAAACCTCCCTTGTGGACCCTACTTTAGAACTCCTCCCTGACTAAGACTTGTGTGGCAGATGGATACAGGAACAGTGGGAGCAGGCAGATAGAAGGGGGACAGAGGTTCAGGCAGGTAGTCCAGAAGGTCAAGGGTTCTCCAGACTCACTCTTCTCCTTGAATCCTAAAAGGAGACCCGGGACCTCACTGCCTGGGAGGTGTTACTATATCTTCTAACTCAGAAGCCAATTCTGGTTCGCTTTCCCAGGAGACAGAGGTCCTGGGGCTCCATGCTGCCATTACACTGCCACCAGAGCTCAGTTTCCTGTCTTCTTTCCACAAAACAAGGATCCCCCTGAAGCCGGATTACTCTCCTTTATTCAGAAAGAAATCTGAGTGTTTCCACCGCAGACGTGGGAGGTGAGAATGAAAAGCAAACTGGAGTTGATAAAAAAGACCCAGTGTTAGCCCATGTTTAAGTTCAGGGTGCCCAGGCGCTTTTGGCTAATCACAATGCAATCCTCAATCCTAAGAAAGAAAACAAGGAAGAATCCCTACGAAGACTCCCAGGGATGTTCAGGCTGCCACTCACCTCCTCCCGGGGCTCACTTCCAGAGCAGCTGTGGGGTTCCATTCCTTTCCTGGCAGGCAGGCTAGGTGAGTGCTGTTTAACTTGTTAATTTTTTTTTTTTTTAAGACACGCTGTATTGGCACACATAGGATAAAACAGCTACGCAGGTCATTTTAAAGCAAAGAGAAGTTAACTATGGTTTCTTTCTTGTCATCGTGCTGCTTCTCAATTCCTGCCACCTTGAGCTTCCAGATTCTACTTTCAGTTTTTAATTCTTGAGTCTGTGAGGATCTAACTGCTGCCAAGAAATAAGGATCTCAAACAGAAAAGGAGTCCGCATACAGAACAATGCTCCATTCGAAGAACATTTAGGTTCAATGATTATCACAATTTTTATCTTTTCTCTTTACTTACAAATGACCAGAGAAAAACCTTCCATCAAAATTCCTCACCCATACCTAGACAGTTTACTTGCTCCACGTGTTTCTTATCCCACAACCACGATTGATTAAAAATTTAAGCAAAGGCAAATACCGGATTTAAACGTTCTTTTTTATTTGAAATCTCATCCAGAAACACTGGTTATTAATAAATATATCATACTTATCAAGAATATATAAAAAATAAAGACAGGTATTGTTTTTGAGGCCCTAACAAAATATTCAAGCAAATGTTCAGGAAAAATAAAAGTGGCAGCCCCCCTCCCCCAAAACACAGTACGTTTTCAAAGCTGAGGGGTAACAGACAGAGCCAACCCCGCATGCAGAACAATTGGCAAGGGGGTAGGATGAGCTTCTAGGGAGTCCCAGTCTTGTAGAGGGGCCCCTTGGAACAGCTCTAAAGTTGGAATGAGATTTGAGGGCCAGGGGCAGACATGGGCTTGGAGAAAGAATCACGTGTTCATTGAGTGAATCTTTGCACTCTGGTCCCCTTTTCGCTTTGTTTTTTTTTATACAACCACAGACAAATATATGGAGTACTTTGGAGAATTCACTAATAAATCCTTGTTACAAGGAAAATGGCACTATAGCCAGCACAACATGTTTAGACAAGATTCATTTCGAAGCGCGCATGCATTCTTTTGACCTATATTGCGTGGAAAGGAAAACCCACATACGAGGTTCATGCCCTGGGCTGAGATTCAAAACTTGGATTCTGAAACTCTCTCTCTCTCTCTCTCTCTCTCTCTCTCTCTCTCTCTCTCTCTCTCTCTCTCTCTCCATTGTCTCTAGAAAAATCTATAAGGGCAGAGACAATCATAACTGCATCTAGCTCGATGAAATAATATTTACATTTGCTTTGCACTAAAGGAATGGCCGTCTTTCATCCAAGATAAGAACACAGCCAGAAAAAGGCCAACTCCAAAGTTCCTTTGCAAGTTTTTAACTCCGCCGATTAAACGACAAATGCAGCTTTGACGAAAGCAAATGGCAGTGAGAAATACTGGCTCTGCATGAGGAAAAGAAGCATGCATGCAAAACAGGACTTCGGGCTCCAGTCCCCTTGGCTAACACCTAGGTTTCCAGTTTGGTTTTGGCATGCCCCGCTGGGGTGGGTCAAGTAGAATCTGGATCTCTTGGCCGCTGGCGAGGCCTGGGGCCGCGCGCCCACCCTCCCGCAGGCCGAGCAGTCTCCCCCTTCCCTCCTGGCCCGGCACTGCGACCCCTGCCTCAGCTCTCCCTTCCTCCTCCCGGCCGGGCCAGCCCGTGGCTCACTTGAGCAAGTCCTTGGATTCGGCCGAAAGTCGGGCCATGTTGGCGGTGGAGAGAGCGGACAGGTGCGGCGGTGGTGGCATCTGGCAGATGGTGCAGGGACAGGGCAGCCCCGCCCAGTGCTGGAAGCCGCTGCCCAGCTGTAGCGCGGGCGGCGTAGAGGGCGCCTTGAGCAGTGAGTGGGGTGGTCGGATGGTGCCAATGGTCGGCAGGGAGGCGGCGGAGAGAGGGGACGAGGCATTGCCGGAGGAGAGCGCGCCGCCCAGGATAGGGTGCACCGGGTGCACGGCGTTGGCCGCGTGTGCCGGGTGGCCTGCCGAATGCCCCACAGTCCCACAGTGGAAGGCCGAGTGGTGCCCCCCGTAGATCTCGCCAACCAACCTCTTCATCTCCTCCAGGGAGCTGGTGAGCATGAGGATGTAGTTTCTGGCTAGAAGCAGAGTGGCGATCTTGGAGAGCTTGCGCACCGAGGGCCCGTGCGCATAGGGCATGACCTCGCGCAGACCATCCATGGCGAGGTTCAGGTCGTGCATCCTCTTGCGTTCGCGTCCGTTGATCTTCAGCCGCAACTGCTGAAGATCCTGCTCCGACAGCTGCTTCTTGATTTTGTACTTACTGCTCTCCCCTGCAGCCTTGGCGCCTGCCCGCGAGAGGCTTTCCCCAGGCATCTTCTGTACCATATCGCCCTGTGTGGATGAGACCGAGTTAAGACGGCTCTCCTGGTGGTGGTGGTGGTGGTGGCGGTGGTGGTGGTCTCTTAGGTACAGCTCATCCATGTCCGGAGATGACGCTCTGCTGGAGACAGAGCTCGAATCAGAATTCATTTTATTAAAGGAGATGCTGCCTTATGGTTGAGGAGGCTTTAGGCGGGAAATTAAAGAGAATCTTGAATTTACAAAAAAAATTTTTTTTGCAAGGTCCAGGAACCCACTTCCCAGTTGTAAAACGGGAGAAAAGTCAAGGCACTGCCTTGCCCCGCCTCTCTCCCTCCAGGCTCCCCTCGCTATCTCTGGATTAGTTGTTTCTTGCTGTGCGCTTTGGTGTGTGCCTGAACTAACCTCTTGCAGTAAAAGAGGGGCTTTTATAGCGCTGCAGAGGAGAAAAGAGACAAAAGGAGCCCTCCTATCTATCCTGGGCTGGTTAAGATGACGTGCCATCATTCAGGGCGGTGCGCTTTGCTGTCCCAGTTAGCAAGGATTCCTATTCATATTCATTGTGGGGCCGCCCTGGGACACCCCTGCTTGGAACCGCAAGGAGCCCCCAGGCACAAAACCCTTTGATTGACACACCGCGGCCGGCCGCTCTGAATTTCTTGTTTTTTTGTTGTTGTTTTGTTCTTTAAAAACTTTTTTTTTAATGCTACTCCCCTTATTCTATTTTCTTGAACCAAATCTTACACTTCAAATGAAGGGAAGGAACACAAGTTGCATGGAAGATCGGCCTACACTTCTTTGGACCTGAAGAGAAGATTCGGGTTGTTCTCTAGTTTACAGATAATGAGGGCAAAACCAGGTCTCAGTAGAAAGACATGAGAGATACCAGAACCAAAAACAGGGCAGGTCCAACCAGGGAGATCTGCAACTGGAGACTTTGCTGACTGAAGTTTTTATTCACTGGATTAGTTGTTTCTTGCTGTGCGCTTTGGTGTGTGCCTGTAAATTCAGTTAATTTTGTTTATTTGCCCTTTCCGGTAATTTCAAAAAACAAATGCCCGTTCGGCAATGCATTTTTGCCTTTGACACTATCTTGGGGGAGAAGTCTCTTTTATTTCTTTTTTGAGTTAAAAATATAGTTAATTGAAACCATTTTGGTTTTGTTCATTTTTTTAAACTTCTTAGCTATAGAACTAAGGGAGGAGAAACAAAACCCCCAATGTTGTATGAAAATCAATTTAGGAAGAAACTTAAGGAAAAAAAAAAGAATGTAGAAAAATGAGAGAGTTGGGGATCGGAACGATTCTTAAGAGCTCAATACAGATCTTTGGGATTTGAGCTTCCAGGGTGGGGTAGCCAGCCTTCTTTGCCTCAGGTTCCACGGTGTGTGTTGGGGGTGGGGTGGGGGCTGTGAAGGCAGTCTTTGGCATCAGGGCAAAAGCTGAGAACATCCGGAGCTTAGCACCAGACCACCTGGAGAGGCAGCTGAGAGGAGCAGGAGTTCAGGGTAAAATAAAAAGCAACCGTGTGTGTGTGTGTGTGTGTGTGTGTGTGTGTGTGTGTGTCCACAGGACCTGGAAATACCCATGTGTGCAGGCTTGGTATAAAGCTGGAGTTTGCTGTGTTTGATAGAAGCGAGCGCATAAATGGGCGAATATATCCTCCCTCCCCCCCATTCCTCTTCGATGTTTTTGTCAACCAAAAATTGCTCTGTAGCCTGAGAGGCAGGAACACAGAAATCCCTAAAAAGAAGTCTTGGGCAAGGATGGCCTCTAGAAGCAGCTGGATACCCCATTTCTTCCCTGCTTGAAAATTGCAGGAACAAAGGCTAAGTTAAGGCAGTGTCTCTATAGAAGGCAAGAGACTTTGTACTGTAACCTCAGGCAGACATGGCTTGCCTTACAATCACTGGGAAAACCAGAAAAAGGACGCTTCACTTCCGACAAACGCAAATAAGACAGTCATCAGAGAGCACCCCCACAAGGCACCACACTCCCCACGGGGAGTTTGGACTCCCCGAGAAGTCACTGACACACAGTTATCGGTGAAACTCTCTAGTCCTCTACCAGCAGGCTACAGAGACTTGTAGCGAATGCTTTCTCAAACTGACCAATTTTAAAAAGGATAATATGGTCAATAGTCCCTCATCAAGGACAGGGCTCTAAAGCCCTGGGAGACCGGACTCCAGAGAGTCTTCTATTGCTCACACTACCGGGGAAGGAAAGTTCCTTAAAAAGAGCTTTCTCATAGGGTGGAAAGATTAATATCCCAAAGCAATCAGAGCGAAAGGAAACTCTCCTAAGCCTTCAGACTGTGTCATTTTGGTTAAGAAACTGGCATTTTAAGTGCGGTTTATCAGCAAAGTGGTTGCCCAACCACGGGGCTTCCAAGTGGTAGCCAAGCCACAAACCAGGGGAAGTGGAGCAAAAAGTCGGGATGAAAATCTTTTGAGGCTCAGATGACTATCAAGGGACCGAGGAGGGGGAGGGGCGGCCCGAAGAACAGTGATTTCCAAGCCTGAGTGCCTCTGGCCTGCCCTTGCTATCTCAGGAACCACCTTCCTAACTTTGAGTCTTCCTGTCCTGTTCTCAGGTTTAAAGTGGTTTCCATTTCGAAGTAGCAAAGTCTACTTAAATTTAAAAGGAGTTCGAATGGAGGGGTAGAACATAGACATGCAGCATGCAGATGTAAGGCGCATGAGCTTTTTAAAAGTTCCAATCATCGTAGTAGACAGTACAAAATAAAGCTCAAAGTATCTTCATGTTAGTCAAGAAGGTCAGGGAATAAAATAGGGGAGGAACCAATAACCCGTTTTCTGGACTAAGAAAGACCAGGATTCCTGATTCTGGGAATCCCAACCAAAATGAGAGTCGAAGAGAAGGGCACCGGGCTAGAAAGTGCCTATGGACCTTGCCCGAGCAAACAGACCATAGAATGATCCAGGATATTTAGCTCCAGTAACCTGGAGGTGCCTGAGCCGCAGTGGGAGTAGGGGTATCAAGTGTTCTGCTTGGAAGTAGATGCCAGAAGCAATGCCTCACGCGCCTTGGCTTCCTGTCCCTATGTGGTTTTGCATTTCCCAGGGCAGTGTCTGAGTGCCGGTCCAGGGTTCCACCCAGATAAACACTTTGGTAAAAGCTTTTAGGAATCCCAGGGTCTCCTGGTGTCTAGTCCCCCCCCCCCCTTTTTCTTCTTTCTCAAGGGTTATCGTCTAGGAAAGGATCCCGGACTAAAAATGCCACCACTTCCTTCGCCATAAAATGGACCAATACTCTCTGAGGTCCAAGGAGTGGAGACCCTACTTGTGACTGGTCTCGCTGGATTGTTTTAGATCTTGCGAGTTCACAGACATCTGTCTCTCAGGCCCTGCTCAAAAGTCCTCCAAACGCGGACGGAGTCAGTTCAGATACTCGGAACCCGCGAATTTCAGGGTTGCCTGCCACCCATAGCTCACTCCCTGTGCCTAAAGGCGACAGTAAGGGGGACTCTTTTGGGCTAAGGCTGCTGTATCCGAAGGGACCTCAGCCAGAGGGGCCTGGTGACCAGCACGGTGACCTTGGCCCTGGCAGTGGGCGGATTCAGAGGTCTAGGATGGATGAGAAGAACAAGTTAGCGCGGCAGCGGCTGCGGCGGTGGCGGCGGCTGCAGTTGCAGTTGCAACTGCGGCGACCTAGTCGTGGTGGGCTTTTAGGACGACACTGGTCTCGCCCTAGCGGCAGCAAAGGTCTGAGGCTTCTTGACCCGGGTCTGTCTCCGCAACAGGTGCATCGCTAGACTTAGGGATGCAGGCAAATGGACTCTGTAGTCCATATGGGAGTTCCGGGCTTACCTACTTCTGAAACAGTGCGTTGGACTGGGGGCTGTCAGTTGAGAGTTGCTCAGAGGTGTCTGGGCATCTAGTGTGCACAGACTCAGCTCTGCAGCCTAAGGCTGGGTAGCTCTGAGTTCCCAGGGACCACAAGTTCTAGGGGATGCTCAACCCTATCAGCGCCTCCCCGTCCCCAGGATTGCCAAGGACTGTTTCTTACCAGATACCCAGTGCGTGCCACCTGGTGCCTGATGCCCACTGCTCGGCAGCTCCAGCAACTGAGTTCCTCTCCGCATCTGTCTGCCGAGGCCGCTGAGATTTTTGCCTGAGCGGCAAACCCTCAACCCCCACCCCTCCCTCTCGCCCTCACACCCTGCCAGAGTCCTGCAGCCACTGCTGACCTGCCGACAGGCAGCTATGAGAGGCAGGTCAATCAGCCGCGTCCAGGGGCTACTTCTTACCAAACTGCAAACTTGACCGCCAGAAACTTTGGCTGAGATCGAAAGGCAAACGGCCTTTCCAAAATAAAATGGGGTGTATGTCAGGAGGTGGTGGAGAGGAGAAAACACTAAATATTTTCAAACGTGGCCCTCTCCATCAACCGGGAATAGCCTAAAAATTAACTGTAAGCATGAAAGGACTTCTTGGTGCGTGTTTTCTTTAGCAAAGTGAAGCAGTAACTTCTTTATAGTAGCGCGAGGGGGATGGGGTGATGGGTTATACGGAATACAAAAACCAATTAATTGAGACGTTTTAAAAATTAAAACCATCATCGTAAATCATAGTCGAGGAGGAGTGACCTCTTCTTGCAACAACGTATCCAAACTGACGGAATATGAAAACCCGAGCCTGTACTGAAATGCAATCACAGCAAACCTTCCAGTATCCGCGAGGATGCTCCTGGACACTGACTACAGCTGGTTGATTTTCTGAGTTTCTTTGTATTTTAAATCAAGTCCTGGTTTGCTCAGTCTTTCCATTTATTAAAAATCTGATTTTTTTTTGTATTGTGGAAATAGCAGATATTGAAAGAGCAAAACTGTGTGATGCAGAAGAAACTTCCCTGTGAAATGTTGAGTATGGGATTGGAGAGTGAGCTCTCTGAATAGGGTAAAATGATGGAGCACTGCTGAAGTGAACATATGAATGTGTTAATACACCGCTACAACTAGAAGTTTGATTTTAAATGATGTGGAAGCAGCAAGACTGGTTAAGACTTAAAAATCTTAAAAATAGAATGAAATTAAAGACCACTAACTGGCAAATGGGATAGGAACTTCGCGGGGGGGGGGGGGGGAGGGGAGTTGTTTACAGGATTTCATTTTGTGAGCACACGGGATTTTTATTTTTTTTATCCTTCCTTTTCTTTCTGGTGACATCTGCTTGATGGCCAATACCTCAACCGACTTTCTCTCCTATGGAAAGGACATACATGGAAAATATCGTTTCAGTTTGATGGGAACGTTTAAGTTGATTTAAATACTACTGATGATTAATCATGTAAATTGATAAGTCTATTAAAATTCACATACTTACATATATTCTTGGCATGTGCCTTGACACTTTAGATTTGCAGTTCTATTAATTGTAATATTTTAAAATCTACCAGCAAGATAAAATTCTCATAGTATCTTATCAATGTTAATTTACTTCTCTTACAAAGAGATGGTTACAGCTGAGATGTAAATTTGATACCTTAATGTAAAAGAAGAACAGATACTAACTTCTGCCTTTTGGTTTTGAAGATTAATGAATTATTCTCTTAGTATATTTGATTAGATGTTTAAATTGACAGTATATTTGAAATTGTTTGTTGAAGTGTTTACGGCATTTAATTTTGTAATAGAGATAGTTATCTTGTGCAGTATGAGTAGTTTTACTTTTTGTTCAGTGGGACTCATACCGGTGTACAAAACTTATAAAACACAAATGAAAAATGTACCTGGGTGTCCTGGTGCACACCTGTAATTCCTGCTGCACATCTTTAATCTCTGGTACACATTTGTAATCCCAGCACCTGAGAGGCAGAGGCAGGAGGATTGTAACAAGTTTGATGCCAGCCTGGGCTACATAACAAATTGCAGTCTAGTTAGGGCTACATAAAAAGACTCTGTATCGTAAAACAAGGCAAAACAAGATCTCCAAACAATTGTGTTGTATTGTATTGTCTTTACAATACAACACAACACACAAACACACAAAAATAAACAAGCAAAAAACAATCAGTGCATAGAAGAATAAAGTAAAAATGTTTTTTTACAACGTATTGCCTTTCTATTTTTCTTTGCATAAGATCACATATATTTTAAATTTTGTTTGAATGTTTGGAAGCCCTGGCTGTGAAACTGTTTTTCAGATTGCTAATGAAGACAAGAGGGTGCAGCGACACATTTGTAAGCACAGTGGGTTTGACGTGCTCTTGATTGCTTTTAACTCCCACCAAATAGAGATTTATGGCGATTTTAAGAACTATCATTTAGGATTCTGCCACTGAGTCTTAAAAAGTTAAAATGACAGTTATCAAAATTCAAATTTTTGAAGTCTGTGTGCAGACCTAGAAAACCCGGTTTTATTTTTCACCATAAATAAAAATATAATCAATGGCCCTTTCTCATTAGCTCATTGACTATTTTCTATCTATAGATATATTTGTATAATTTACATGCTTTTCATCAAGAGTGAAATGCAAATTAAAATCATCAATTGCAATATTAGCTTAATTTTTCATTATAAACTTATTTTGTATTAGAATATATAATAGAATTAAAGTTCTTTCCCGCATAATTCAAGTTTCATGCTGTTTTTTAATTTTTACTTTGTGGGATGGGGTCAAGATTGCAGAGAGAAAGCAGAATGGACACAAATCTCTCAAAATCTCTAGACATTTCTCATTCTATATCTGACTTGGGAGACAGCTTGAGTGTCCTAGTTAACAACTGAAATTATTTAGTAACCCTTTATACTTTGGAAAATGTTTATTTGATAACACAAAAAGGATGATGAAAATTATTATAATTACATGCCATGATGTCATGTTAATTATTGATGAAATGCAACTGGTAGGTTTCCAGGGCTTCATCTTCTTTCCGGCAGCTTTTGTTATTTCATAACCTTTCGTAATAAGAAATGGCAGAATATTTGGCTATTTATAACCACAGAAGTGTTTCAATTAGGCACTTTAAAATAATCCCTGCCCTTATGGCAAACGCAGTAAATTCTGGTAGGCCTTTAGATAATAACAGTATATAAAGAAGAGAAAAGAGAAGAGTGATTAGAAAATACTGTGTAGATATTCTTAGTTTACAACACATAAGTTCAGTTCTACTCTTAGTATCTCTTATGGAGTTATGTACATGAAAGCATTTCCCAGATACATGCTAACTTTACATAGGATTTGTAATGTTGGCCTTTATTTTAACAGAGAATCAATCAGTGTCTATTTTCTAAAGGTGCAGGGAGCTTGCCAAGCTTTAGGCTCCAAGGTTCCTAATCGCAGGCTGCAATTCTCAGCAAGCCCCACTGTCTGAGCTAAATCTGGGGGAAGAGAAATGCCGACTAATCCACCAGGGAGAGGACTTCAGGATGTGGTTCAGAAATGACTAAATATTAAAACAACAAATGGAAAACCTGTGGGGCTTTCAGAGAGAAACCATAACTAAAAATAAATTAAAATTAAATTGAATTAAATTAAAAAATAGAAGCTTTTAAAGTTTGTTCTTCAAAGCTAGGCCTAGTGGCAAACCTGTGATCCAGAATTTGAGAAGCAGAGGCAGTATACTGATGAATCCAAGACTTTCTCTTGTTATAGTGCAAGTTCAAGACCATCCTAAATAAGATGACAGGGGACGCTGTCTTCAAAAATAATTTTTTTTTTGCATTTGTGGCCTTAAACAAAGAGAAAACAAAATAAGGCACACACACACACACACACACACACACACACACACACACAATCTGCAACAGATATATTAATAATTATTAAGAATATATAAATTGATAGTCATAGCCTTCCTTTTTCATGGTCTGCCTCGTAACAGAAACCTGTTAGGCAAATTTCCCTGGACTTACATTGAGTCTGATGGACTTGTTTGGTCTGACTTGGTGGAATGTACTAGATTACTGAGGTAATACTGTCTTGAAATCGAAGCTTTTGTTTTTCTGTAAATCTGCACAACAGGCTGGAGAGATCACAGGCTTGGTGGTTCAAAGCACTGGCAGCTCTTCCAGAGGACCCAGGCTCCATTCCTAGCGCCTACATAGTGGCTCACAAACATCTGTAACTACAATTCTAGGGGATCCAGGTAACTTCTTTCTGGCCTGTGCTGGCACCAGTCCAGGCACACACGTGGTGCACAGACATACATGCAGACAAAACACTCGTGTATGTCAGCAAACAAACAAAAGACGACTTAAAACATAAAATAAAAAACCTGAATGTCTACTATAGAAGGCTTCAATATAAATTGTCTTAAAAATATATATACAACCGCACATTTACAATGCAACACACACACACACAAATGAACTAATGGAAAGATTGCTTAGTGGCTAAAAATATATGCTCTTCCAACATGAAGACCTAGGTTCGAAACCCTAACAGGCCTGTACCGAGGTGGCATGGCCATGTGGCTGTTCCTCTAGTGCTGTGCTCAGGGGAGAGTCTGAAGGATCATGGAAGCTTTCTGGCTGTTAGCATACTTCCAAGTTCAGTGAGAGGCCTCGTTTCAAGTGAGGGTAGTGAAGGCTGAGAGCAAAGAGCAGGACTTCTGATGCCTTTCTGTGGTCTCTAGGCATGTTCATGCCACTACTTCTTACATTATATGTACACACACACACACACACACACACACACATTTCTGAGACTTCTAGTATAGGACCCCTGTGGTCTTGGCTCTGAATGACAGTACTCAGATCTACATTCCAGGAAGCATGAAGGAGATAAAAATAAAGAAAAAAAAAGACCAATATCACACACTGTTGGCAACACAATCATCTAGCTTCAGCCTCTTCGACAGGAAAAGCTCAGACCTGCCTACTTAAAAGGTCTTTAGGAAGATGCAAAGGATCTTTGGAGGAAGCTTAGGCTGGATCCGCAGGGATGACTCTCTAGAACCTGTGCATATCTTACTTGGGAGCTGCTGGCTTGAAGATGGAAAGTTGTGTTGGTTAGATTTTTAGCTGTGATTCAAATATCTGACATAAAAGAAGAAAGGATTGTTTTGGCTGTCAGTTTATGATGTTAGGGAACAGTAGATTATGTCATGATAGACAAGAGGCAGGCAGATCTTGAGAAAGGGCCGAGTAAACTATTTCCAAGGACTTTTTCTAGTGACCCATTTCCTTCCTCCAGACCTCATCCCATAAAGTTCTCAGATCCTGGAAAAACAGCACCACCAGCTTGAAACAAAGTATTCAAAACATGAGCCTGTGAGGGCCATTCTGTACCTAAATGGCAATATCAGCAGAGTTCTAAATTCAATAGATTGCACATATAAATTGATCCAGGGACTGGGAAGTTGAAGTCAAGAAGAAATTGCCGTAATTGACTGCATAACTAGAGTCATGAGACTTGCTGAGCCCTTGGTGAAGAGGTTCAGTGATT
This sequence comes from Apodemus sylvaticus, assembly GCF_947179515.1. Taxonomy (NCBI): domain Eukaryota; kingdom Metazoa; phylum Chordata; class Mammalia; order Rodentia; family Muridae; genus Apodemus; species Apodemus sylvaticus. Next base: position 19,960,179 of record NC_067494.1, on the reverse strand, counting down.
TTTATGCAGTGATATATTGTCCAAGAGATACAACTTTTTAAGGAAGGAGGAACGTTATTTCTGGTTTATTCCCATTTCCCAATTGGAACAACCTAATTTGCAACCACTTGTCACATAATTGATGCAATGAGGATTGAACTTCTCGTTCTCTCTAATTAGTAGTAGGATGGGATGGAAGTTGAAAAAGCCAGTCTACCAGACATAATCTTCGTTTCCTGTCATCCACATGTCTCCTCCTACCCATAGCTAAACTTCTGAGCAGGAACTATCACAATTAAAGCAAACTGTACACACCACAGTGGAGGGATCACTGCTCACATAAATAAATGAGCATCAACAAATGGTTTTAACTTTTTTTAAATGGAAAACTAAAAAAAAAAAACTACTCTTCATTATAATACTTGGGAGCATTCCCTGTTCTATTTAGTCTGTCCTTCATATCACTCAATCTATTGATTAAAATTTTCATTTACATAGGGTAAACAGTTTACAGGAAGTGTAAGGAAAAGATAAATGAGAAAAGGAAATGCTGATTAATACATAAGCACCCATTCATATATAGTATGAATATTCAAGATACTAAGAAAAATTGGGGGCCATGATTGAAGAATTTACAGCTAAACTTTATACTTTCTTTTTACCACTTTCTGTGTCTTATTGCTTGTGTTCTTTGCTAACATCTCAAATAGTCTGCGTTTTCTACTTTGTGGAGTGAGGCAGTCTAATTTCCTTAGATAGTAGTGCCCCGTGTGCTGCTGTGATCTTCCATGAACTTGTACAGCTGGCCATAGGATCATTGTTAGATATCCAAAAACTCCTCTGAATGAATATAAGTCTTCTTTTCCCTCATAACTTTGTAACAAAACTACTTCCTCTTTCAAAAGCATCATTAAAAAAAAACACCCTTGAACCAACATGCTAAATCACACATGGCATGACGAACCTCAAGTGGGCAGACTATAGTGTCACATTCCAGTTCACTAGCAATTACATAGTTCTCACTTGATAGAAACCTTTTTGGTAACTTGATAACTAGTGCTGTCAGAGAAGCAGAGGGCAGTGATGAAAGGATGGGGTACCAGGGGATATATATATATATGTGTGTGTGTGTGTGTGTGTGTGTGTGTATTATATATATATATATATAATGGTCAATAGCCCATTCAAACCTATCCACCGTCAGACAATATCTAGATTTCCTTATTCTTGGAATTAACTCTGTGTTGAGGTTAGTTGGAGTGGACTATGAGAGAAGTTCTGGGAGCCACATGGTCAATTCGAGTTTTCTTCCATGCAGCTTTTATGACTATGTTAGAGCCATGTGGTTGGCAGCAATGGCCCAGACCTTTGTAAGGCACCAGGCCTCCAGGTTATAGTACAGAGTGGAACTGCTCTAAACAGCCGCAGCCTTAGTATAGGAACTCTTACAAATACAAAAATGAGACTCCCGTATTTTACATGTCATTCTGTTTTTTGGTTTCCTTTGTTAGAGAAGTCTTGCTAGGTGTAGAGGAAACACGTCTCTCATAAGTGTATCATGAGGCACAGTACTGAGACATGTAGGGATGACAAAGTTTCTGAGTGATGAGGAGATAACAGATGTTGAGGGACATTTGGCGGCCATGAGGTCTTTTACCTCTTCACAGTCCTCTACATATGACATGCTTAGTTGGATCTGGGGCAGTGAAATTATGACTTTGCAGGATCAGGATCTTGCCATGTCGCAGCATGTGAGCAGGCTCTTTAGCAGACACAAGCCTGCATATTAAAGAAGCTGTAAGGAAGGCGAAGAGAACGCAGTAGAGTGAGGGGGCAGACGCGGCAGAGTGAAGCCTCTTTCTAGGTTAATGGCATCAGCTGAGGACGCAGGATGCATGGGGCTTTGCAGGAACTGAAGGCTCTACTCTTGAGTGAAAACTTTGGCGTTCACTGAATATGCCACTAGCTGTGACCTCTTTGGGGACAGATATAGAGGGTTGCCTAGGATCATCCGAAAACACAGATATTTACATTATGATTTCATAATAGTAGCAAAATTACAGGTATAGCATAGGAACAAAAATAACCTTACGGTTATGGATTACCACAACATGAGGAGCTAGAATAAAGTGTTGCAGCCATTAGGAAGGTTGAGAACCACTTGCATAAACATAGAACCCATGAGTGGGTTTGGGACAGAGAAATGCCCGAACTAATACTATGTTTTAGAAGGCTCATTCTGTACTAAGGAGAAAAGAAAGAGAGGTGTAAAGCCAAAAGATTCAGCTAGGAGGCTATTGTATGAATCCAGGAATGAAACGACAGGAGCTGGTTGTACTTGTTTTCTGGAGGTATGAAGAAGTAATGAGATTCTAGAAGTGTTCCAAAGGGTGAGCCAACCAGATCTGCCTAGTGCTGTGGTGTGGAAAGAGCCAATCGTACCTTAAAAGAGAAGTGTACTAAACAAAAAAGAAGAGCAAAACCCCCAGGGACAAACTGAATAATGCTCTGTTAACTCTGAATTCTCTTAATATTGCTGAAAAAGAAACAACGCAAGCTGAGAGACCTTCGGTTATTGAAAAAACTGAGGAAGTAGGCCACCAATATTCTATAGGATGTGATATAAAGTTCTAGTTTTATGGTTCTTATAATTATTTCTCTTGTGTGTAGATTGTTAACGTTAAAAAACAATTTTTTTTAAACAGGAAGGGGAATATTGTTTCTTTGGAGACTCAGATGTGTAGTGTGATTTTTTTCATTTTTTTTTGGAAACTGTCTTATGAGAGGATGTTTTGCTGAAGCAGACATGTGTTTTTCTGGAAGCTGTCTTGTGAGAGGGCATATGATGTTTCGCTGGAGTGGATGTTTGAGGGGACATGTGGTGTTTAGAAATAGTATAGACACAAGCTCACAGGCAGCGAGAGGACACTCTTGCACTGGTTAGCCTTGGGATTCCTTGTTGCTCTTCACTGACCCTTGCTTGTTGTAACTTCATAGAGACAAAAGCAACAAAGATCTTGTCTTGGTATTCTGACTGCTTCCTGCCAAGTGCTCAGACCCATGCTGACTCAGCAGGGCGTATCTGTTTCTTATAGCTCCAACCGTTATGATTAACATTTGAAATTGCCCTAAAAGAACTATTTCTAAACAGGTCCACATTCCCCTTGTCCTATTAACCATTTTCCCCCTAACTTCTGTCAGTGGACTAGAAGGGAGGTTGACAAGTTTTGAGAACCCTTATTAAAACAGGTTTTGAAAACTCTAAGCCTACACTCTGGTTTGGGTTTTGCTTTTTCCCCTACCGACTCTTATGTTCAGAGCTTGGTTTCTGGGATAGGTAAACTTTTAAAAGACTGAGCCTGCTGGAGGTCCTAACATCACGGGGGTTGGGGGGGGGCTCAAAGGGGTTTAAAGTCTTTGTCTTGAGTCTGACTAGTTCTTGCCTTACCCAAGTGTAGGTTAGGTTTTAGTTAGCTATTTTCAGTTTCCTCTTTGATGACGGAATCGCTTGCTGCCCCATGTGCTCACTCCAGATCTGTCCACCACTAACACCACACAAAGCGAAAGAATCCTCCCAGTGCTCAGCTGATTCAAACAGCACACACTGAACTGTGAATTAAACAAACAAACAAACACGCAAACCAATACCAAGAAAACCCCCCAAAACCCCTGATGCATCATAAGGGACTGAATACAAATAAAATGAGAGCATTCCAAGGACTGAAACTTGGTGCCCTGTGAAGGGAAGGAACAAAAGGGGGAAACAGAGGCAGAGAAGGAACAGACTTGAAGGTGGTGAAGGGAGCCTGGTCATTGGGTGAGAAACAGGCATGCTCCTGAAGCAGATCTTAGAGTGCTGGCCTCTTCCTCTCTTGCTTTTCTTAGCTATCATCAGGATGTGCGTTGTTACCATAGAGCTAAAGCAAGAAAGGCAGGTAGCAACGTATTGAAACATCTGAAACTATGGAGCAAAGCACACCCTGCCTCTTCAGACTCTCTTAGACATCTTGTTATGGTAACGAGAAGCCAAGAAACAACAATATAATAAATGCAGCATGTCACTCTATAAAATGGACTTCCAGACCTTCCTTGTAGCAAAATAAGGCATGTGCATTTCAAAATATTGCTGAAATTTCAATTCTGAGTATAGTTAGAGAAAGCAAAAGGAAGGCTCTGAGAAGATCTCTGTGCACTCATGACATAGCAGCATTCTTCACAATGGCTACAAGACGAGACTTTGGGAAGGGGATAGACAAGCAAGATGCAGTGTAGACACAACAACCTTTGCAAAGAAGGTAATTAAGACACATACTATCATAGACACAGAGTTTAAAGCCATTGCACAAGGTAAAAGATGACAGTCATGAGATGATGACACTGCTTGTGTGAAATACCTGAGGGCTAAATTCACAGAAACAGAAAGCAGAATGCTAGTTACCAGGAGCTCAGTGGAGGGAAAAGTGACAATTTTCTACAAGGTATGAGGCTTCCATTTTATAATGGAAATGTGCTAGAGCCAGGAGGCCTAATGTGAATGCACTTGACTCTCCAGGGCTATACACTTAGACATAGCAATGGCAGCACATTTGATATCATCTGCATCTTATGACAATTAAAAAATAAAGCTTGCTCACAGGTAAAACTTGAAGGCTCATCAAGAAACACATGAGACACCCTTGATAAAGATCTTTATCTTAGCTAATTCTTAGCAATGCCATTTTTCCCCCCTTAACCATTTGATCGTGTGAAGTAAGTGGAGAACTTCAACAAGGCAACAGAAGTAAGAACAGGTAAATAGGAAGGCCCATGAGTCAACAGGGTATTGCAATCGACACCTTAGAAATAAATCATATTTTTACCACATATTAAATAGTGTTTAGAAAGCAGGAATGTGTAAGAGAAAAGACCAAGTCAGGAGCTGACCGGAGCAGTGACTCTGTAATGTGCTACTCTGCAATACACTGCTTCTTTATAACTGGAGAAACTATATTGACCCCTGGCATACGCTAGGCTCTCCCCCTGTTAAGATTCTAACCCTGGAAATGGCCTGCCCAAGTTCACATTATATTCTGTATTCCAGAGTTGAGCAAACTGAGTTCACACCGCACATCCTATGATGACTAGTGAGTGAATGAGTGTTTTAACTGAGGGCTCCAAAGCCTGTATCCTTCCTCCTATTTGATTCTGAATATTGCTGTCAACATCTGAATATGGAAAGTGGCATACCTGAACTTCTACGGCCATTCAGATATTAAAGAATGGGCGCTTTTCTTCCTCCTACCAGAAATGTTCAGACACCCGCTGAATTCAACAGACATCAGTCTTCGGCATAACCTTCCAAATAACTACAAGACATAAAAGTGACTCATCATATCAAGAACCAGGAAATTCCAAAATTGAACAAGAAAACACAATCAACAGATGTCAACAATGAGATGACACAGATGTTGGATTACCTGGTAAGGATTTTAAAGCCGTCATTAAAAGCAGAAACCTCAACAAGTAATTATGAACACACTTGAAAACAAAAGTGGAAGAAAAAAAAACCCAAGAAAATATCTACAAAGAATCAAATGGAAATAATGTTCATAAAATGAGACTAAGATTGGGGATGTAGCTCTGTGGTGGCGTTTGCCTAGTAAGCATGTATGAAAGGCCCTGGATTCTGTGCTCTGTGCACCACTTCCCCCAAATTATAGGGGTGCAATGGGATTTACCATTGGACATGCTTTTTGATAGTTGAGACTAATGAAAAAATATTTTGCTAAAAGGGCTTGCGCCCATGAATTTTATCTTGTGCTTTGTCGCCTTCTACCATGGTGACTGTAGTAAAAAGGTCCTCATCAGTGGATATCTGGGCAGCATTTCTCCCTCCAGAACTGTCCCCACCCACTGCCCTGTCCTCTCTTTTGAGAAGTCCCAGTATAATTAAGCAACCTGGGAAGGATCTGCAGGTAACTATATGATTGCAAGCTGTGAGTCAGTCAGACTGACACTAGAAAGACCTAAACCACAGAGATCACTGACCGAAAAGGTGTTAGGTTCCGAGGACCTGTTTCAGAGGATTCCTGACTTCTTTATGCTTGCTCTGGGGTGGAGGGATGGTGGGGATATCCACATGCCCAGACATCTTGCCGATCCCATTTTTTGGAGAGACAACATCTAAGTAAACAGAAATTTACCAGTCTTGTCTTTCAAACGACGGGTGAGCACCTACATTCTTTGCTTGAGAGTTAACTACCTAATTGGAAATGGTTACTTATGATATTGTCTCATGAGATATTGATGACTGCTCACTGAGTTTGCTGTGCAGGTTTGAGGCATGTTTACCCTCATGCTTAGCCGATTAAACTATGAGTACACTTGCATGTGAGTCACAGACATTTATAAGATGCTTTAATGCTATTATTCCAAGAATTTTCTTTCCTCTACTCTGCTGTAGTTCTAAAACTCCATTGATTGCCAAGGGGTGGGGGGAGGGGACTCTTCAAACCATTACTGGCGAGACTCCTCTCCAGCCAGTGAAGATGGAACTCTTCTATAGAAGGCATAATTAGCCTTCTTTCAAAATCATTATGGAGATGGAGATAGAATACTAACCTTGAAACTATTTTAAAAAGATTTATTGTTTTGATCATTTGCATGAAAACATGCCTATGAGAGCAGGTTCCCTGGGGATCAGGAAGATATAGCTGGGGTTCCCCCCCACCAGAGATAAGAGTTGCAGGCAGTTATGATCTGCCTGACCTGGGTGCAGGAAACTGAACTCTGGTCCTCTAAAAGAGCAGTAATCGCCTGAGAATACCTTTTAAGTACGTGAATACAGTTTGTAAACTGCACCTTCTGGGGGAAGAGCAGAAACTGCTGTTACTTCTCCAGCTCAATAGGTTAAAAATATTTGTTTGTTTACTTTTTTGCGATAAGCTCTCATTCGGTAGGGAATGTAACTCAGGTTAGCCTCCGACTTACTATGCAACTAGAGCCAGCTTGGAATTGTGGTGAACCTCCTGTCTCAGCCTTCTGAGTGCTACAAAGGCACTTGAACCAACAAGTCCTGCATCAGTTTCTTTCTTTTACACATAAAGAAAGCAATTAATTTGCTTCAGGCTAATACCCAGTTAATGCAATGGGGACTGGGCCCAAGGCTCAACATCTAAAGTTTATACCTTTTATTATTCCCATTTATAAAAATAATTTTAAAGCAGAGATTGACCCGTGAGAAAAAGGGCATGTTGATTAATACCGCCGTTTCACTGAAAGTGATTCCTGGGAAATGAGGAAGAGTTAATTTTTCAAAAGCTCCAGCATGGAGGAAAATCAAGCTGTCCTATGACTAAACAAAATAAACAGTACAGTTTGTTCCAGGACTTGTAAACAGACTCGAATGAGGAATGGAAGTTTACTGCTTCTGCAACAGTGTGAGAAGCCGTTTTTTTAACAGCTGTCCGTGGGTCTCAGGTGCCCTCCCCTCTCTTCTGCACTGTTCATTGCCCACCACTCTCTAAGTAGCTCCTTTTACTTATGAGGTAGTTTTGTCAAATGTGCCCTATTGTCACACCAGCAGGAGTTACATGTATCTTGCACAGGAGACGGATGGATGCCCGAACCTAATGTAAGAAATCACAAATGAAAAACGAACTTGCTAGAAACCTGTTCTGGGTTGTGTTTTATCTGGCAAACAGGTAGCCACCCAAAGGCAGAAGTTGGTGCTCTCAGGGCCTGGGAGCCCGCCTATTTAGGACCCCAGATTAGAAGCCACGGTATGTTGCACTGGATTAAATCAGAAGAGGAATCTGTTTATTCCCTCTGCTTTAAACACCAGTAAAAAGCACTGTTCTTCTCTTGAAGGTGCTGAAATGCAAAGCGAGAGCCCGTCCCTTTTCTCTCTCTTGGTGGCATTTCAAAGTGTAAAGCTTTGAATACCAATTGCTTGAACTGGACATATGTGAACCTCTTCTAATCCTACTGATCCTGTCCCCGAGGGCTTCTTTGTGTGTGGAGGCAGCACACATAGATCTAAGTGAAAGTGCCTATAATCCTGGAAATGTGGAAAAATGTCCCAGTGTGAGAGCAGCGAGAGGGAGCGCTCCCTAGCAGAGGGACCTGCTGAAGAAACAATTGTGTCGGCTCAAGGAAAAAGAAGGGCACCAGAGCTCAAGAGAAGATATGAAGGGGCCCTCTCACCATTTTCTGAGCTCCCGGGAGGAGAGCAAACCCACCCAGCTGGAGTCCTCCCTTGCAAAATAGCCTTCTGCACTTGAACAAACTCGGCGCCCAGCCTGTCTCCAAAGGCTGGGAAATTCACCCAGCGGCTGCTTTCAGCAGGCTGAGCCCAGCAGGCCAGGCCCCTCAACATGAGGCCTGCATTATGTTCCTGAATTTCCTTGAAACCAGGCTGCCGGCTGTTTACAGATTGCTGAGCCAGTGGTCCCCACTCAAATGGGAGGGGTGGTAGAAATTTCAATAAAATAAAATAAAATAAAATAAAATAAAATAAAATAAAATAAAATAAAATAAAATAGAGCCAAAACCCAACAAACAATAACAACAAGGAAAAACAAAAATTAAAACCAAAAACCAGACTCTACCTTGCCAAGATTTTAAAAGCCGAAAGCAACCTGTGAGTTTCTGAATGACTCGGTCTGAGGCCACTCTTGAGTCAGGTTGATCCTGGTGGCAATTGTCAGGAGAGAGGCACAGCAGCGTTTGAACATTCTAAAGGAAATGTGGCTGAATTCTCATCCTCGCAAAGAATGCATGAACCCAGCCATTCACAAATAATAACTTTTGCAAACAGACTATTTGAGGGTCTGTGGCGTATCCGATTACCAATTTTGAGCCGGTTTTCCCTGCACACTGCTTTTGACTAATTACATTTTTCAAAAAGGAAAAAAAAAGCAAAAAAAACAAAAAAACAAAAAAAAACCCAACAAAACAAAACAAAAAAACAAAACAAAAAAACCCCCAAAGATATCCAAATCAACAAACTTGTGAGAAGAGTGAACTACACGATGCAATTTTATAATTAGATTAAGAAAAATTCAGTTATCCAAATGGATTTTTTCCCACCCAGATGAGCCTGAAATATTTTAAGAACCCCACCAGAATCTGAATACTTCATTCAGGCAGTCACTAAAACTGGTGGTGCTTTTATAAGAGGCAAATCAAGTGTTTTGATTTTGAAAAAAATCCTCCCCGAAACAGACTGATTTAAAAAAAATCTTTATTATATTAGCCAACATAACTTAATATGTATCAGGCACTATTTTATGAACTAACAAATATTAATTCATCAAGGCATCATAGTAGCCATATGGGGTAGATGCTATAAAATCGTATACCTCCTCGCTTCTGGGGCAGGACAGGTTAGCTTGTCCCGAATACAAGGGCCTTGAGCGTCCTTCCCAGATGCTTCTGCCCCCAGCACACCTGCTTTGAACACATTGCTATCCAGGCCACTGTTGCTCAAGTTTACAACAGAAACAGATGAATGGTCATAAAACGAGCTTTCAAGGGCTTTGTTGCAAGATAAGGAAACGCAGAAGGAAGACAAGGAAGGACACAGCCATCTCGTAGCAGATTCCATGCAAACATTCATCTAGGTGAGCTGAGTATCTACTTAATTTTGAGAACTAAGAAAACTCTCCCTGGAATGGATGGCATTCAAATCTTGTCTAATTCTTATGTATGGCGTAGACCCCTAAGGTAAGTCCTCCCCAGCCCCCCAAAGCCTGTTTCTAATACACCTATGGGTGGGGGAGTAATTTAACCAGTACAGAGTGCCTAGTGCACACCCAGCCATGGCTTCAGTGCTGGATTCAGTTCAGAGCCACATAAACTAGACACGGTGGCACTCACCCAGAATCCCAGAACTTGGGGGGGGTAAAGGCTGGGAGTTCAAAGTCACCCTTGAGACATAGCCAGTTCAAGGTCAGCCCTGTCTAAGAAGACCCTGTCTAAATAAATGAATAAATAAATATATTTAGATAAAAGTTCTCTACAAAGCAGAGTACAACATTGAAACGGCGACATAGAATAGATCTGTGACCTTTGGAAGAATTGTTTTCCAAGTCTATGCCTTGGTTTTCCCGTCTCCAGGAATGGTTTTGGAGGCCTAGACCACGGGATCTGACTGCTTCCTTCAGTCAGTGATTCTTCCTCATATCTTCCCAGCCTACCTGTTCTTAAAGCCCTCAGTGGTAAGCAACCTTAATCCAGGCACTCCTCACCTCCTGTACCTCATGTTTTTTGCAGGGAGCTTCTCCAAGACCAGATCTACACATACATTGAAAAAGAGGGGGACCGAGCCCCCCCATGGGATAGTACTGAGCTGGAAAATGTACCCCTGTATTAAGACTCAGGACACACCCCAAAACAGGACCAGAAGAGGCCAAAATAGTCTACTTCAAGGTGTTAGAAGGGTATTTCTAATATCACTGAATGGAAGAGACTTCAAGAATGGAATTTAAAATGTATTTTTTTAATAGAAATTGAAAGAGAAAGAAGAGAATGTATTAGGCAGCATGATTTCTAGTCAAGAAGAACTGAGCTCTTCTTGGAAAGGAGTTTAGAAAAAGAGTAACTCTCAGGACCATGTGTACAGTAGCTTTGGATACAGACCTCACTTTGCTGACATAAATTGAACCTTCTAATATCTTTCCACAGAAGTACATAACAGTACTTAAGATGGGACCACAAAATGAGAGGATGAGAAAAAAATCGATCATAGAATAAAATGATAAAAATGATATTAGTCTCACAGAGAGCTAAATTCACACTTGGATGAATAGCAGAAACAGTGAGAGGTTTTAAATCCTACTCATTAAAGAGAGGAGTTTGGACACAAGGCGTTGCAGAGGAGGGTGGGAATTTCTTTGACTCTGAGTGACAGTTTCTAGTGGAATTCTGAACTGTGGAAGGGATACTTGGAGAGCAAAGGGCAGAGGGCTCTCTCTATGATTCACCTTCATACTCCAACTTCTATCATGTTTGCATGACCACCAAGACTAGATGTGGATCTAACCTATGGACAATCTATGACATCCTTTTACTCACAGAATTTTATTCTGTTTTCACGGTAAAAATCAATGTGAAAATGATTCTTTAGGATATTTCTAATGTAAAATGTTACTCAATTAACTACAGTGTAACCTTGAAAATGTAATAAGCAGGAGAGCAATACTGCATTGGATTTTTTTTTTATTACCAACTTAATTGTTGATTCTGATGTGTTAAAACTGAAGCAGCCCTCCTTCTATAATGTCTAATGAAGTCCAAGATCAAACAAAATCCTGCTAATTAGTAAGTTAATGAGGACAAGTTCACAGGCAGAGTTATGTTCATAATCACATGTTTCAAAGCATCTTGAAGCAAAATAAGATCCTAATTTGTGGCTCTAATATTACAAACTTGGCCTTCGTTCCTTGGGGAATGTATGAAGAAAGCACATTCCATGGGCTGCACACTGTTAATAATGTACAATTATTAACAGTGACCCTTCGGCAAACAGTGAGCTGCCATCAGCTCACTGTTACCAATACAAAGTCACTTTAAGGAAGAAAAATATGACACGTGGGGAAGGCACGAGAATTAAAGGCCAACGGACATCACATCTTCACATTTACTCTTTGCATATGGACAGAAGGAGTTGAGCTCATAAAGGTGAAGTTTCCCTATTCTGTTGCTACCCTGTTAGAATAGGAAACATTGGGAAACTGAGAATTTTTTTTCTCGCCAACAAACTGGCATGGTTTAACACTCCTGTTTGGTGTTATCCTTCTCAGAAATACTAATGAGCAATTTACTTTAGTGCTCTAGACAAACATGATCTGGTGCTGTTACTTGGTCATGATTCACATTTCCCTTATGATTGGCTCCTTTTGGCTTTGCCATATTTGGGGCCATAGCTCTGATACCACCGCGGGATCTGGAAAGGCAAGTATTGAAACTTACTAGACTATTCATCAGCTGCTTAGATGACCACACTTCAACTCAAACAGTGCTAAGTGACACACAGCTAACTTTGACCATCTCCATCAGCACAGCCATCAGCACAGCCATCCTCTCGACTTTGTATCATTCTAAGGTGACATATGAAACAATGTGTCTCATTGTGACATTTTCATATACATCAATTGTGCTTTGCTTTGTATATCCGTCCCTGCATTATCTCTTTCAATCCTCATCCCATTATTCCTCTTTCTCTCAAATCCCCTTCTGCTTTCATGTCTGATATACATAGATAGATAGATACATACATAAAATACATACATAAAATGATACATACATAAAATACACATCTAGTTTATCTATTTTCCTGTAAATAACATAATTTCATTCTCCTTTTCAGCCAGGCAAAACTCCATAATATTTTGGAGCCACATTTTCTTTATATGTTCATCTGTTGATGCACATCTAGGATGATTCTATATAGTAGCCACTATAAATAGTGCTGCATTAAACATAGATGTGCAACCACCTCTATGGAATGCCGATTTAGATTCTGCTGGATCTAAATCGCCCAGGGAAGGCAGATGCAGAAGCACTGCCATCTTGATTTTGCACAAGGATTTTGCAACACTACCCTAGTATATAGCTCTTTGCAAAATACATTATCCAGCAAAGTAGACACTCAAAGTGCTTGACCACGAGGCTTTGTGACTTAAATGGGTGATGGCACTAGGGATAAATCCATGAGTGGGTAAAGATGACATAGATCCATCCTTCTTGTTCTTGCAGAGAGGGATGGATGCCAGCAATCGCTTTTGACCTCACTGAACATCTGAAGACGGAGCCAAGGGTCTGATTTCACCTGCTTGCTAGGTGAATTGCAGAATCCATTGTTCGTTAGGCTTCAATTCGCACCAAGGACGTCAGGATCTGAAAACTTAGTTTTATCTAAATAAGGTGAGAAGCCAATGGCTATGAGGGTTATTTAATGGTGAGGTTGCTTAATTATTCATTTGAATTAAGGCTGAAGTGTACAGATCTTTGTATTTTCTCATAGTCCCTCTCCCACCTTGCTCTTTCTGTGCTTCTGTTTTTCTGCCTTAGAAAAATGGGGGGAATGTGACACTTCTGGGATCACCCCTCAATACCTTTGTGCTAGGAAGTTATTCTGAGATATCCCTGTGAAATCTCAGCTCTGGCAGGGTCAGATGGTGTGACCAACCCCTTCAGTAGTTGGGGTGACCATTAGGGGCTTAACCTCACAGTGGTAGAGGATCCAGGAGGAGTTAATCCTCCCTACAAACACAAACACATCCTCTTCTTACTTATGAATGCATTGGAATCAAGGGAAAGTGTGTATGTGTGTGTGTGTGTGTGTGTGTGTGTGTGTGTGTGTGTGTGAGAGAGAGAGAGAGAGAGAGAGAGAGAGAGAGAGAGAGAGAGAGAGAGAGACGGAGGTAGAGAGAGAGTGTGAGTTAACTTTCCTTCTTATCTTTATTTGTGCAGTACAGATGGCAGCCTCTCTGGCTTGTTATGAGCACAGGAAGTGGATAAAGAGTGGTGAATTGTGAAGATGCTTCATGATTCAAGTATGTCTCATGGCCAATTCTCCTGAGATCATTTGGAAAGCCCAATTATCTATGAGTTTGGAAGAACCTGAAATTTGAGATTTTAAGTGTTCCTATAGCCCGAGATTATTTTTCAAAACAACAAGGGACAGTTTCTCTTCACCAAGTACATACCTTTGTCGACTGTTTTCTCATAGTTTCATAATCAACACACAGACTGGGACAGGAAGACCAAACACTCATAGTTGTTCTGAAATGAAATGAATGAATCTAGCAACCAGTAGAGTAATGTATTCAAAGCAGACCAGAAAATTGTGATCGCACTTTCAACTGACAGATAAAAGAAGAAAAATATTTTATTCCCAAAGTAATTTATTTTATTTTTTTTTAAACATACTAGTATAGTTTATTTTGGGTGTTTCCCCGCTTCCCTTTCTCCCTCACTTCCTTCTTTCTTATTCTTTTATCTCTTCCTTTCTTTCTTCCTCCCTCTTTCTTCCCCTTCCTCCTTCTTCTCCTCCCTCCTTTCCCTTCCTCCGACTCTCCCTTCCTTCCTTCCCTTCTTTTTTCTCTCTCTTCTACTCCCATCCTTTTCTCCTTTCCTTTCTTCTTGGGTCTCATGTAGCCCAGACTTGCCTTGAACTCCTGACCCCCACTGCCCAAGTGCAGACTTTACAGCCATGCATCGCCAGACAGGGCTACTTATGATGTAATTCAGCCTTTCATACAATAGAATTTTGGTAGCAACTCATTGATTGTCTACTAGGCATGAACAGTTTCAGAGAACAAGTCTGGTGGAACTGGCCTTTTGGAAGTTCTCTGTGGAATGAAGAGTCCTTTGTAATGAGCTCTTATGTAGATTTTTAATGTAGCTATATTGTTACCACAGTAATTTGTACAGTGCCAAAACACAGTGTATTTATAGTAATATGAACTATATTTTATCAGTTCGGCCTCAGATGAAGAAACTGTGACCTTGAGAAACCTAGACAAGTTCATTGGTTCAGGAATTTTAAAACAAGGGCCCACACTGGCACAAATAAAAGTTGTACTAACCTTGTGTTCCAGAGTCAGTGGAACATGGACCCTCAAAAACTTTGGCAAGCCCTATGAAAAAATATACAAGGCCTTGGTGAATAAGTCGGCGGAATAGCCCTTCTTATCATCCTCAAATTCCTTAGGCTTGATCCATAATCATCAAAAAACTGAGTGAGTGGATAGGTAAGTGACTCAGAGCAAGTAGCAGCAATCTTCTATTCTTCTAGAAGGTTTCCTATTGTTATCCTTCAATACCCCCCTTCCTTTCCCTTTGGATCCCTTCTTCCTACTTAGCTCCCCAGTGGCTATACACGTAGAGAAAATGACCCCTTGCCCTTCATCAGTCATGAGCATCCATTAGCTCCCCAGGAAGTGATGGAGCCTTGTGGGTATCTCCTTCATCCATGATCAGAGTTGGAGGGACCAGTGTCCTGCTGGTGTCTATAGCTGCTGTGTGATCATGGTTGCATCGGTCATATTTGTGTCTACATGACAGCTTCTGTGACACTCATTCCCATTCTTTCAGCTCTCACATCCTTGTCCCCATCTGTGATGCTCCCACGCCTCAAGGTCAAGGATGATAAAGGTGCCCTGTTTAAGGCTGAATGGTCATTAGTCATGATTTTCATCACTTTGACCAGAGATTAGTGTCTGCGTTAACCTTCACCCCATGCAGCTTCTCTGACTCGAGCTAAAAGCCATGCTAGTCTATGTGTCTAAAAAATAAATATGGGTATAAATGCAACAATCTGTTATTCTTCTCTAATCGTCTGAAATGTTTTTGTTTATTATGGAAGAGATACAGTCATCTATTTCAGTTATACAATACCCTCAGAGTACCTAATGATGCAATTAGTCTCATCTCATAATACAAAATTGCAGAAATTCAGAAAAATCAGTTTCTTGATGTCTGTTGATGAGAAGACACTAAGCAGCTGCTGTCTCATGCTTACAGGGAGGAGGAGGATTTCCTCTAGACTGTGGTTTCAAAAATAGGGGCATGCCTGTAATATTATACAGACATAACAGTATTTAAATATTAAAAAATATGTGTATTTTATATAGTGCATTTACATATTCAGGAACACACACACAGACACACAGACACACATACACACACATACACTAAAGGAAAAGAGCATGGATCTTAAAAAGAACAAGGTTGGGGATGTGGGTGGGTTTGAGGAAGGAAAGGAGAATTGTGGGTGACAGGAAGTCACACAAAGACTTTCCAATGGAAGGCATTCTAGGTTGTGTCTTTGAATGGGAACTCTTGAGATATCTCAGTGTATGGAAGACCAAATGAAGTCAGTAGTCTTGGCCAAGTTTTACAAGAAAGGAGAGCCCTTAGCTCTAAGACAGAAACAAATACATACATCAGTAATTTTGTGTCATTCTGTTACTATTAGATCAAAATAGAAGTGAGGAATTATAATAAATATTAAACTACATACACACAGGTTATTAGAACTCTTTTTCTTATTTTTGGATATCCTTAGCATTTAACTCTTTCTAAAAATTGTTTCTATTTCTTGATATTATAATGTAATTACATTTATTTCTGCCTTCTCTTTCCTCTCTACAAACCCTTCCATAAACCCATCTTGTTCTCTTTCAAACTCATGACCTATGTTTTTCATTAATTGTGGATATAATATTCCTGAATATCAAAATACTACCTTTTCAGTCCATGTAATGCTATCTGTATGCGTGTTTTCAGGGCTGACCATTTGGTATTGTATAACCAATTGGTTTGCTCTTTCTTGGAGAACATATCTCTGCCCCTCTCAGTATTCCTTAGTTGCCTGTAGTTCTCATTGCAGGCCTGAGGCCTTACGGGCCTTCCCCTATCTACTGTAGCATGTATATTCTTATTGTTCTTGTTAAGTTCCTGTTTATGGAGTCTTGTTACTGACTTTACATGTATGGCTTCTGACAGTTAAAAGTCTCAGTCTCACAGCAAACTCCCTGATCTCCTGGCTGTTACTCTTTCTAACCTCTCTCTCAGGTGTTCCCCAAGCCTTAGGACTGGAGTTATTTTATAGATTGGATGGATTGTTATAGATTGGTTAGAACTGGGCCCTACAACTCTGCAGCTTGATTGGTTGTGGTTTTCTATAGTAGTCTCTGTCTGTCGCAAAAAGAAGTTTTCTTGATGATAGATGAGTATTAAACGTATCTGCGGTTGTAAGGACAAATATTTAGAATGTAGTTTGGGACTATGCTGGTGTAATATAGTGCTGACTTGCACATTCTTTTTCAAGGCCCATGACTTCACTATCCCTGAGTACTGGACTAGGTTTTCAGCACCTTCAGAGAGATGTTTGTTATGTTTTTGTGACCCCTCCCTGAGGACTACCTTTCACGGCACCAGAAGGTACCATTCGGACTTTCAAAGGAGGGAATCAACCCGAGTAGCCCTACTAAGGGATTGATGCCTGTGAACCACAAGAATGACCAGCATGGCACAATAACCCTAAACATGCAGTAGCACATGATTCTTAATAACATTCTCTCAGTCCAGATCAATATAATAGAAAAAGCTGGAGTTTTGATGGCTGTGCACCTTGTGTTTTTAAATAAGATCCCCCCCCCCCCGATCCCCACACAAAACATACTCATTTGAGTGAGCTGTCAACAAACCAGCAGTCTAAGTTATACCTGGATTAGTTATTTTTTCATTGTTTGGACAAAATATCTAATAGGAAGCAACTTAAGAGAGAGTTTTTGTGAGGGACTTACAGTTTCAAAAGAGCAAGGCTGTCTTGGTGGGAAGATTTGGTGTCAAGCAGGGAGGGCAGGAGTGGAGGCTCACGGACCACATTACACCTGTGTGAGGATCAAAGAGGTGAGGACTGAGTGTTTTCTCTGTATTATTGAGCCTAGGGCCTTATCCTGGGGAATGTAACACCCGCATTTGGGCTGTGTATTCTTGACTTAATTAATCTTGTAAAGAAAATACTCAATAGTCAGGACTTGAGATTTGCCTGCAGGCTGATGCTAGATCCTATTAGATTGACAGCCAATATAAGCCATTGCAGTTTTCTTAGGAAATATTCAGCGTAAGAGACCAGCGTCTGAGAATTTCTACGGGATAACTGTAAATGCTCTGTATTGATCCCCATCAAAGCTGCGGGGAGGATAAAGCTGAGGCCGTACATTTCTGACACGCTGCAGGAAAGCACTCTGTAGACATGCCCCAGCCCAAGCTGCTTGCTGCACACAGGTGCCTTTGCCAAATTGTTTGGTGTGGAGTTTATACAGACACAGAGCCGCCAAAATCACCAAACTGATCTTCTGATCTTCTCCTTCACCTGAAGAACGACCAGTCATGGCTGCTGCTTCCATCCGGCTGCACGATGGGAAGATGAAACCTGTAACCCAGAAGGGCCTTTGCTCGGATTCTGCCTACATCAACTCTAAGCTTCATCCCTGGCAGCTCTAAACCAAATGTGTGCGGAGATGCCACCCCTACCTACATGATTTTTTTTTAGCCTTGAGTCAAAGGAAGAAAGGAGGGGGCGGAGGGTGAGAGGGAAGGAGGGAAAAGGCAGGGGGAGGGGAAGGGAGAGAGTTAAGCTGTAAACTGGTTGCAAGAACCTATAGTCTGGCTTCCTCTAGCTCTGAATGGGGTATGGAGCTGGAAAAGCAGCCTTCCTATTGGTCCGAGGGCAAGGAGTGACAGGGAGGCTCACTCAATTGTGTGCTCTCCGAGGGAGGGAGGGTATTTCATTAATTGTGTGGTAACTATGGGCAGTGAGTGGGAAATGCAGATGTTTCTGTGGCCCAGAAGAATGAGAGCTGCTACTGATCCTGTCAAAGGAACATTTGGAATCAAAGGGGCTTCATGGGAGCCAGAGAAAAGAGTTTTGTGGCCCAGTGCTGTGGGGTAGCCTTTTAATGACTAAGCCCTTTCACAGGGTGAAATGAGCAACCATTGTCAAGGTAATACCAGTGGGCCATCCAACCTGGCCAGGGGGAGGGTTTGCCACAGGGGGAGGACAGAAGATGAAGGCTAGGGAACTGGGAAGCAAGCGATAATAGGAACAATCCCAAAGGCAGGAAAAACCCCTCAAGTTAGTGTGTTCGGATTGCTTTTGTTGCAAGCAGTTCCTTAGAGACCCAGACCTTAGACCTGGGGAAGGATCTTTCTTGTTTCTCAGGCAGTGGCGCCCTCTGTCATCTTCCTGTTTTACTGTCTGCAGTCATTTTTGCTGTCCTTTAAGTGAGGCTTACCTATCGGAGCATTGGAAGAGGAATTTTATTCTCAACCACTTTCCTAGGGTTATGTAAGAGTTCTCAGCATCACTCAAAGAAAGGAACTGTGTTCCCCTCTTTCCTGCAACTAACTAGACAGTAGGTATCTGGAGAAACTGGATCAGGTCCACCTTCAGGAAGGAACCTTCCTGTCCACTGAATTTAAAATGAAAGACTTTCTTTTAAGAGTAATTTTTAATAATACCTTTTTCTCTGACATGTTCATCTGTGCATGTGATGTATTTTTATCTTACGCATCTCCCATGTCCTGTCCTCCTCACACTTTAAACTGTAGGGCAAAAGTCAACCGTTTTATGTTTTCCTCAACATTTCATGTCACATGACTTCCAAAACTTCCAAACAATTCCTTCATTCTCACTGCCACCATGGGTAATTTTTAATTAATTAATTAACTAGTTAATTAATTGACACTCCATATTTTATCCCTCCCCTCCACCCTTCCATTGTTCCACATCCCATACCTCCTCCCCACCCTCTGTCTCCATGTGGATGTCCCACCCTCTACCCCACCTGACCTCTAAACTCCCTGGGGCCTCTAGTCTCTTGAGAGTTAGGTGCATCTTCTCTGAATGAACACAGACCCGGCAGTCTTCTACTGTATGTGTGTTGGGGGCCTCATATCAGATGGTGTACAGTGCCTAGTTGGTGGTCTAGCATTTGAGACATCTTAGCAGAAAGAATGGAAACAGGCAACCATGGGAGATAGGTTGTGGGGGGGAACCCTCCAGAATGCACAAGAGACTCAAAGGGCTTAAAGAGGGGACCTTAGATAAAATGTCCGACAGTGGGGAGAGGGAACTTATAGAGCCCACCTCCAGCAGAAAGACAGAGCATCAAGTGAGGGTGAGGGGAGCCATCCCACAGTCACAACTCTGACTCATAATTGTTCCTGTCTGAAAGGACTACAGGGATGGAAATGGAGAAGAGTCTGAGGAAAAGAAGGTCCAACAACAGGCCCAAAGGGGGATCCAGCTCAAGGGGAGGCTCCAAGGTCTGACACTATTACTGAGGCTATGGAGTGCTCACAATAAGGGACCTAGCATGACCACATTCCAGAAGACCCAACAAGCAGCTGAAAATGTCAGATGCAGATATTCGCACTCAACCAATGGACAGAAGCAGCTAATCCCCGTTGTTGAACTTGGGGAGGCTGAAAGAAGCTGAGGAGAAGGGCAGTTCTGTAGGAGGAACAGCAGTCTCAATTAATCTGGACCGCCATGAGGTTTTTTTTTTTTTTTTTTTTTTTTTTTTTTTTTGGAGGATAGTCACGATTTAACATTTTTCTTCTCTTAACATTTATTTATTTTGCATTTGTTGTATATGTGTTGGTTTGTGGGTACCACATGGCCCATAAATGGTAGTCAGAGGACTATCTTCCACCCTATAGTTCCCAAGACTTGAACTCAGATCATCAGATTGGCAGCAAGCACTTTTACTGAGCCATCTCACTGGCCATGTTGATGATGGTGAAACGCACATGGCATTACCACCATTGATAATCAGTAAGCATATAACGGCATTGTGCATTGTAGTCTCACTTTTGAATAATGGTTATTCCCATCAACGCATACCTTTTCATCTTCTGTAAATGAGAATATATACAGCCACTGATTTTTTCCTGTCCTCTTGGCTCCAAACCCATTCTACTCTACATAACTGGTGTAGGGTTAGAAAGGTGTCTTGCCATTCTCCAGCCTTTGTAAAAGTACAGCAGACACTCCTGTAATGAAAACAAGCAGGAAAATGAGGAAGGAACAATAAGTTTAGTCAAAGTTGTGATTTCAGGATACTTCTGAATGAAGACCCTCAGAGCCAGGGGACCAGTCTGTTTGTGGGCTTAGGTCCCAGGAAGCATGGCCTGTTGCACAGAAATGGGACTGGACAACAGTGTGTGAGTTCATGGTAATAGGAGGGAAACTCCATGAGACCTCTGCTCAGTTCTGTGCAGTCCTGGGTATGGGGAAGACTCTTCTAGAGAGACATACTTCAATTGAGGAAGGAGGTAATCTTTGGAGGTTTTATAGCTGGCTCTGGAGAAGAATACTTTTAGTTCTATCATCTTCCTTGAGGAAGGGGGATTCTGGTTTATGACTTGCTTTGGGAGAAAAAGACAGATGCAAAACAGGGCAGGAGACACCTTGTCTGAGGTCTTTCACTGTCCTTCAGTACAAAGACTCATCATGCCAAATGCCATGGTGTGAAGTATTGTGTTCTGAGTTCATTCTGTAAAATTGACCATTCTTGGTACCTCATTTAAGTAGAATCATACACTGTTTATTCTTTTGTGATTACCTTATTGAATTTTTGCATAATGTTCTCAAGGTCTATCCATGCTCTAGTGCATGTCAGCTCTAATATTCCAGTGTGCATATGGACCAGTTAGTTACCTTTTCATCTGTCTATGGGGACATGAGCTACTTTTACCTTTTGGTAATTGTTGGTAAATGCTCCTGTGAACTTCGGTGTGCCAATACAATTCTTGATTCTGAATCTCTATATAACTGTTCATTTCTTTTGCTGTGAAAAGCACCATGAGGAAAAGCAACACACAGAAGAAAAGGGTTCATCTAATTTCACAACTAAGTGCTATAGTTCCTCATTTGGGGAAGTCAAAGCAGAAACTCAAGCAGCTGATCATATCATATCCAAAGTTGGGAGTTCTTGTATCCTGGCTTGTGTAGTGCTCTGCTAGTTTTCTCTACTTGTGGGCAGTTCAGGGCCTGCCTGTGAAATGGTGCTGCCCCCATTTGGATGGAATCTCCCACATCAGTTAAAAGTCAAGACAAACCCCAATGGATGTGTCCACAGACCAAACCCACTGAGACAATTCCTCAATTAAAACTTCTTGAAAGTGATTCTAGATTGTGTCAAGTTGAGAGTTGAAACTAACCAGTGCATTAACTAAAGGGGAGTTGCTGTAGGATACCACAATTCATTCTATGCTTAATTTTTCAAAGAACTACAAGGGTAATATTTCATAGCAGGTATACCTTACCACCACCAACACACAGCAATTTCTCCTTTTCCTTGCTAACATATTTTTAATGACCATCATCCTGAAGGGTATGAACAAATGTACCATTACAGATTTGATATATATTTCTTTTGGTTATTGAGGCTGAACATTTTTCATGTGGCTGTACATAAGTAAGCATGTGCTATATCGTCTTTGGAGACATGGCTTATCCTAATTTCTTGCCCATATTTTGAACTGGCTTGCTTGTTTCTCAGTTGTTAAAATGCAGATATTCTTTACATATCCTGGCTTTTAATCCTTTATTGTATAATTTACAATGTTTTTGTGGGTTGCCTTTTTACTCTGCTGATATTTCCCCTGGAGTCACAAACTGTTTTGAAATTTGAGCCTCATTTGTACGTCACTCTTCTTGTTGCTGTGATAAAATATTCAATAAAAGCAACTTTAAAAGGAGTTTTTCCTCATAGTTTGAAGGTACAGCCCATCATTTTATTCTTTTTGTTGCTAGTATAGATGAAATGCTTTCATTTCCTCTTCTAACTATGCATCTAAATACTTTTTAGCAAGAAGAAATATAACCTTTACAGCACTTTAAGCTAATTGTCATCTCAAAGATACTGGAACATTGAAGAGCAGACAAGTAGGTTAAAAATTTATTCAGACTCTGCTTTCCAACCTGGAAAGACACAACCGCCACCTCAGATTGGAGCATGCTCTGGCTGAGGCAGGAAGCCACCGACAGAAACACAGAATTAAAAAAATAGGAGGGTGATCCACGTCATATGAGAAGGCGGTTCACATTTACGGCACTCAACAAATCACAAAGACAACACTCATCCTCTATAAAATACTCCGAAGCCAAGACATTTTCAAATAAACTGTTGAAAGAAAATGAGTTCACCACCTTCTCAGCAGATATCCACACAGTCTCACAGGCAAGTGTAGATGTGAGTAGCTTACCTATTTTCCATTTGAGAACTGTCGGTAAGGTGGAGGACTTCTTGTCCTGGGTTTTGGAAAAGGTTTTTGGTTTCTTCTTTCTTTATTATTTCTACATTTTTAATTGGTTATTTTATTTATTTACATTTCAGATGTTGTCCCCCACTTCCTAGTTTCCCTCTGCAAACCCTCCTCCCATTCTTCCTCCCCCTGCCTCTATGAGAGTGCTCTCCTACCTACCCACCCATTCCTGCCTCACCACCCTAGCATTCCCCTATGCTGGGGCATCGAGCCTCCACAGGACCAATAGCCTCCCCTCCATTGGTGCCAGATAGGAGCTCAGAGGGGGTGGGGGTCTGAATAATTGATACTGTTGTTCTTCCTATGGGGTTGCAATCCCCTTCAGCTCTTTCAGTCCTTCCCCTAACTCCTCCATTGGGGTCCCAGTGCTCAGTCCAGTGGTTGCTTGCAAGCATGAGCATCAGAGAATCTGCATCTGTATTGATCAGGTTCTGGCAGAGCCTCTCAGGAGACAGCTATTATCAGGCTCCTGTCAGCAAGCGCTTCTTGGCATCCGAAGTAGTTTCTGATTTGGTGGTTGCATATGGAATGGATCCGCAGGTAGGGAAGTCTCTAGATGGCCTTTATTTCGGTCTCTGGTCCACTCTTTGTCCTTGCATTTCCTTTAAACAGGAGCAATTCTGGATTAAAATTTTGGAAGAGGCCCTTGTCATACAATCCATACAGATTTCTCATTGCACACCAATGATAATTATGTATTCAGCATGTCCATATAATCTCAAGGACATCAGAAAATTTCATGAAGTACAAGACAAGAATATGTGGAGTATGTGTGCACACACACATGTGCTTCAGAGAGATATGTTCTGCTAGTTTGTAGATGATGGCATGCCCTAGTCTTATAAAATCTAACTGAATTTTGAATAAAGTTTGAAAAATGATCAGTCAGCATTTTATACTTTTGCTTATTTCTAGCAATATTTATATGTTTACATACACACATTTTTCTTTTCTTAGCTAAAATGTTTTGTTTTAAATTGGATTTTATAAGCATTTTCTTTGGAAGAAGATTTAGCAATAGATGACACAAAGCCACTTTTAAAAATTCTAAATAGATGGACATTGTCATAATGAAATGACACTTTGACCACACACACACATACACACACACACACACACACACATACACACGCATATACACTGTTTGTCTTACTAGTTATTAAGTTAGGGCTATGCTAAAAAATTTCATAAACTACTATTTCAGTTTGTGAAATTATTTCTTTAAAGCTTATATAGACACATATGGTAACTAATAAAGTAGTTGGTAATCTAAACAATTGAAAGATTCATTGGAATAATATAATAACAAGTAATGTAATTTTGTAAATGTATAAACATGTAGGAAACAATGAAGTTATTCATTAAAATGTTTCATCGAAAAACCAAGATTAGACATTAAAATGTGTTGTTAGGTACAAGCACACTCCCTGGAAGCTGATGACGTTATTGTGATTCTATATGACCCAGTACCCTACATCAACCCAATTATAATTAGAAAATTTATTCCATATAATACAAATAAAGAGAAATTGTCAGTCTTACCCAAATTCACACAACAGGCATCCTTTCTTATATAACCTGAAATCACATTACTTTGCTAGAAGTCAGAGATCTTACACATATTAAGAGAATTTTGAAAATGAACCATATTTATGAAATTAGAACAAGTTACCAGCACCACAGAGGGAAGTCTGCTGTAAATTATCCAAAAGAGTTTCCTTTTCAAGATACTTGATTTCTACAGTTTGAAAACCAGAATGAGGTACAATTTTGGTAGAAAGTATAACAGTGCGATCTAACGGAAACTATGATCATAATCTACCCCCATCTAGAATATAAGCAGAATTCTTTATAATGTGTTTTCCCATGCACTCAACAGCTTGTGCGGATAACTGTAGGAAGAGATGCTCCTCTGAGATGGATTGTATTAAGGGAGAAAGTTCTCAGCGTCAGCCATGATTCTTTCTCTTAAGCTGTAGGTGAGACCTGTTGTCATGGCACTTTGGCAGTTACTTCAGGAGTCCCCCCTGTCTCTATCACAGTAGTCTGTAAACGACAGCAGGAGTTGAGGGGTAGTTCTGGCCATTGCCAAGTGTTTACATGTCCCCCACGGCTACTGGGACACTTTAACTGTAGAGCTGGAGATGAGGTATTGGCACTCAGACCCTTCTCTTTTCTTCTGAGGGAACCTCTGCAGGAAGGCCTTCTACCTGTCCCAGGACTGTCCCCCTCAGCCGTCCCAGGACTGTCCCCCTCAGCTATCCCAGGACTGTCCCCCTCAGCCGTCGCAGGACCATCCCCCTCAGCCGATTGTTCCCCTCAGCCGTCCCAGGACTGTCCCCCTCAGCCGTCCCAGGACTGTCCCCCTCAGCCATCCCAGGACTGTCCCCCTCAGCCATCCCAGGACCGTCTCTGTCAGCCGATTGTCCCCCTCAGCAGTCCCAAGACAGTCCCCCTCAGCCGTTCCAGGACTGTCTCCCTCAGCCGTCCCAGGACCGTCCCCCTCAGCCGATTGTCCCTGTCAGCCCTCCCAGGACTGTCCCCCTCAGCCGTTCCAGGACTGTCCCCCTCAGCCGTCCCAGGACTGTCCCCCTCAGCCGTCCCAGGACTGTCCCCGTCAGCCGTCCCAGGACTGTCCCCTCAGCCGACCCAGGACTGTCCCCGTCAGCCGTCCCAGGACTGTCCCCTCAGCCGTCCCAGGACTGTCCCCCTCAGCCGTCCCAGGATTGTCCCCCTCAGCCGTTCCAGGACCGTCCCCCTCAGCCGTCCCAGGATTGTCCCCCTCGGCCATCCCAGGATTGTCCCCCTCAGCCGTCCCAGGACTGTCCCCCTCAGCTGGCTCCAGCCTTCTTCTCTCCTTTGCTTCTCAGCACCACTCCCGCTGACTGTCTTTGCCTCTTAGCTTATTCTCTGTCTCCTCAGGTATACAGAGTGTCCGTGTCTTATTTCCTTTACTGGCTGATTCTTATGTATTCCAGACCTTGTTTTGTCCCTCTCCTGCAGTTCTGTTAAGGCATTTTGCATAGGGGATATAGGATACAAATGTTGACAATCATTCAACTGGGCTTTAAAAAAATAAGATAGTGGTGGGATATATTTACCTTTTGTGAGATCCTTACATTTTATACTGGATGCTGCTGCAACTTTTGTTTAACCACATCCTTACTTTATATACTGCTTAAAGGTAACTTTGACATATAGGAGTAGAAAAGGATAACATCAGATCTGTAAATGGAATATTGTACCAAGTGAAAACACTTCTGGTCTTCTGCTAGGGTAAAAATTAACTATTAACAATATTTTATACCATTTTAATTATGAAACTAAATAATTCTGACCAGAATTGTGGCCATAGACTTCCTTATGTATCTATTTATATAAAATAGAGATGTTGAATATGTTCATGGAAAGGTTGGCATTTAATTGGCATATGCATTTACACAGGTTGGGAGCTGCATAAATTTTGTACCTGATGCTATTTGGAAGCTGCTAGAAGGCTGCCGTAGTAAAGTGTGAGATGGATGATCACACAACACAGATTTCTACCTGCGGAAGCTAATAAGAAGCTTCTGAGAGGAAATTAAAGCCATGTGGACGAGCATCACTGCCCAGCCCCCCATGCTGACACAAGGCTTCCAAGGCTCAGGAGAACATATGCATTTTGTAGGTCAGTTCTATGACAGGGAAGAGGAACTTGAGTTAGAGCCAGTATGAGAGACACAACTTTAATGATGAATTTGAGATCCTAGTTTCAGAGCAATCAGATGTCATGGTCAGCTGGGAAGTGTGCCTCGTGGAGTCTGCACTAGGGGACCATCCAGCAGAAAAGCACAACTATGTGTTGTCAAAGGACATATTGTTAGGAGGTGTGGACAGTATATGAGCAACCTAGACATTCTTACACAAACCTGAGGCGTTTTGTCAGTCATTCAATGTGACCTTTTGATCCATCAAGTGATGTAATGGACAGGAGGTGAATTAGCCACTATTTATAGTAGATTTCTCTCTTTGCAAGTATAAGAAGCACACTCGAAAATAATGTAAAACAGTGGTTCTCAACCTTTGGGGCAGCCCAAGACAGTCAGAAAACACAGATATTTACATTATGATTCATAACAGTGCAAAATTAGCTATGAAATAGCAACAAAAATAATTTTCTAGTTGGGGGTCAAACAACATGAGGAACTGTATTAAAGAGTCTCAGCACTAGGAGGGTTGAGATGCACTGATCTAAAGATATGGTAAAATAAATGTGTATCCAGTGGAAGAGTTTGAAGACGTAGAATAGGATGAAGAAGAGCTGGACTCGCCATAGTTTCCACAAAATTCTAGTTTCCACGATTTGTGGCAGATTCATACTCTTTGGGATATTATTCATTACAAAGAAAAAAGTATACAGATAAAAATAAAAGTGAGCTCGCCTGAGCCAGTGAGGAAAATGCATCATAAAATACACACTGAGTTCTTTCTCAAACTGAGGTGGGATGTCATATGCAACCCAGATTAGTCATGAGCTCACACTTCTCTCGTTCCCATTACCTCAGTGGTAGGGTCACCGGCATGCCCATCATGGCTGTCACTAAACTTTGTATTCTAGATAAAATGAGGTGATTTCTTTAGGGGAAAGTACTATGTCTATAGAAACTCTCATTAAAAAGCTAAGAGGTTGACCTGAAGATTTATCATCAAGCCACTACCTGACATCCCTCTATCCAATGGTCAACATAAGTTTCTATATAGTCGCGCACAGTAGGTACAAGAGGGCAGAAACCCAGCGCAGTGGAGCTGGAAAGGCTTAGAGCTTGGGAAGAAACTGAGTGGGAGTGGGAATGGGAAATTTCCCAGGGCAGGGAGTGGGGAAGAGCACAGGATTTTCCTTCTCTTTCTGGCTTCTTCCAGAACACTTAGTATTTCAGCTAACTTTGGAGATTTACAACCTAAGTCCAGCCCAACTATAAGATTCCTGAACTTTGTTTGAGTTACTGAGAAAATGCTGCAACTTTAAATATTACTCTTGGCATTTTGGAAAGAGCACAAATGTAATTGTAGGCAGAAAGTATACCCAGGTTTGTTGACGGTACTTTTTTTTTTTTTTTTTTGCCAATGAGATTAGAGGAAATATTATTCCTGTATTTCTTAAACTTTGCCTAATTAGTCCTAAAAATTCTATTGGGATAAATTTTCTCAGATCACATTTTCATAAAGGTTAATCTTAATTCTTAAGTATCTAAAACTTTCTGTGAATGCTTCTGTCTTTTCTTTTCATATGTTATTCAAAGTTAGAAGTTAGATTACTCTTGAATGAGTAAACATTCCCACTACATAAAACTTTTCTTCCCTCATGTTAAATAAAATATTTGAAATAACTATGCATAATGTTTACAGAATAAAAGCCAATCATACACATTAAAACAAAAATTACATCATTCCTCCTCAGATCATGTTTGGAAACAATCTTAGGCTCTATTCTCCTTAGAGATGTAAAAATCTCAGAGTAAGCTGAGAAACAGTGTTTATATTTGGGTCATGTTTCCAGCAAAGACGCTGAGAATTTTGTTTCTCTTTGCACAAGACAGTGTGTCAAGCTCGATGTCTTTCTTAGACCTGTAGGTATTAGACAGGGGGCAGGGTGGGGGCGGGGATGAGATTACCCCCACTTGCTGCACTTTATTCTGTCCACAGTTAAAGCAATATTTATTTTCCTCCCCATTGCTTCTTTCAGGCCTGTGGTAAATCAAAAAAGTAAACTCTCAGGTTCATTGTGATAGGGGCTTACTTCTAGGCCTCTCCAGTTGCCACAGTAACTAATTAGAAATTTGCATCTCTAAGAGAATTATTTAATGCCTATGTGTAAGCTCTTTATTCTGTCAGGCTTGGCCTTTTGCAAGGAAGCTTCTGGTAGACATCGGGCCTGGAGGTCATACTGTACAAACTCTGAACGTAGGTGGCCCTGGTCTCCCTTTTTCATCTGGATGATTCATGCCCAAGTGAAGAAAGTGTCGTGCCAAGTCTTTGTTGAACGGTGGGCATCTGAAAAGGCTATGCTTGATTCATTCAGTCGCCATTTGTTTTAACCTGTAACTTCTTCCCATTGCTCATTAGCTAACTCTTGTGTAATTGAGTCATGCATGTTAAAGTAGCACAGCTGAGTTATGCCAACCAACCCACAGGAGCAGGATTCTCATTACCACGTCCGTGAAGCCCCGGACGGCAGTGCCCAAGATGTGACGGTTCTGCAGACTCAGAAACGCTAATAGTAGTAGAACGAGGAACGATTTTGCTAAAGAGTGATTTGTTTCCTCTGTCATAGCCTCATGCTCCTCCAGTGTGGGGAAGAATGGGACGTCTCCTTGGGCAGAGAGGTAAATAAAAAGCTGCAGGAAGGTTGGCTACTCCTGGGCAACTTGCTCTGGACCTGAGAAGGCCAGACGGACGTCAGAGTCGCCATTTTGTACTGCCAGCAGATGTGGAGATAAGATTGGGACACAAAAGAAGGGGTACATTTAATCTCTACCTATACTCTCTGCTTATTTTACCTCTTAAGCTGAGAGAGAGCCCTGATTTTACTGCAACCAAGGGACAAAATAGGCAAATGTGCCAAAAGTACAGCCTAGTCTGCAGTTGAGACTAGATATAGCTGGGTGTGGTGGCATGCCCCTGAACTGTTAGACGTTTGGAGATGAAGAAATGGAATGGGTTCAAGGGAACTGGGCTTTATAGCAAGTCAATGCTTCAAGATAGCCTGATTCAAACAAACAACAAACAAGAGTGAATTCTGAATGTATATCTGATCATAGGAGCATTGTTCACAACCTAGAAAAGATGGAAACCACTTAAGTATTGACCCAGGGCATGAACAGTGCAACACAAAAGCGTTTACACCAGCCTGAAGAAGGCAGAGTATTGGATGCATGCTATTCTGGTGTAAATCTTGAAGATATTAAAGGAGATTAAACAAATCAATCACCCAAGCATAGTGTATGATTCCAAGTCTGTTTTGCCTTCAGTGACTTTGATTATTTGCATGTCATACTACAATAACACACCCGCCATTATGTCATCAAACACCACAGTTTGTGAAATCTCGCCCACGAGTTCTTGTTTCCCTCAAGCCAATATTATTTCTTGGATCTGAAACCTTATATTTTACATAATTGATCAAGAAACCATCGCTGTGAACTATATAGCACCAAAAGCATTGGAAGGCTGCAGTAAAAACAGTCCTTGTCTTGCCTGAGGAAATGCAAAATCTCAGAGAACAGGAATGGGAAGAAATGTAGCACAAATAGCGCTTATTCCATGTCTTGTCATGTAAGTGCATAGTCTAGAATTCCTCAACAGTCTTGGCAGTGCTCTGCGTCATTTGTACCTTCCCCTGGGGTGGCTTTGGTTGACAATTCAATCAGATGCATCCCAATGCCAGAACTGGAAACTTCATAAGAGATGTCTAGTTTGGCGCTGTCTCCCCCATTCTTCAGCATTTCATTTAGATGGCCTTTATATCCGTATATATTTTAGCAAGCTTCTATTGTGTTAGGTTTCCGTACTATCTCTGATATGATTCTTAACTTTAGCCATTCCTCCTCATATTCCCTTCCCTAACAACTCTTCCTTTCCTCTTACAACTTTATCCTGCCCCCACCCCATTTATAGCTATTCTATTCTCCTTTCCTAGGGAGATCTATCTGCAACCCTCCCCCAGGCTGGTTACCCTATGCCTAACCTCTGTGGCTCTGCAGACTGTAGTTGGGCTATTATTGAATTTATAGCTAAAATCCACAATAAAAAAAATACATAACAAGCTTGACTTTCTGAGTCTGGATTACTTCATTCAGGATTTTTTTTTTTTTTATCTCACTCTGGATGGTTTCTTTTCTTAGTCCCATCTATTTACTGAAAATGCCATGATTTCTAGCTATTACAAAGAGAATAGAAATGAACATTGTGTAGCACATTTTCTTTATCTATTCTTCTGTTGAGGCACATCTAGATTGTTCTCAATGTCTGACAATTATGAGTAGAATGGTAATGAATATTGCTGAGCAGGTGTTTCTGTGGTAGGATGAAGCATCCTTTGGGTGTACACCTGTCTTAGTTTGAGCTTCATTGCTGAGAAGAGACACCACCACGACGACGACAACGATGATGATGACGACGATGACGACGATGACAACGACGTCGACAAAGGCTGCTTCTATAAAGAAAAACACTTGATGGGGCTAGCTTACAGTTTCAGAGGTTTAGTCCATTAACATCATCGTGGGAAGTATGGCAGCATCCAGATAGAAATGGTTCTGGAGAAGATGCTGAAGGTTCTCCATCTTGATGCATGGGCAGCTGTATGTCACACTGAACATAGCCTAAGCATACGAGACCTCAAAGCCTGCCCCCACAGTGACACAATCCTCCAACAAGGCCACACCTACTCCAAGAAGGCCACACCTACTCCAACAAGTCCACACCCACTCCAACAAGGCCACACCTCCTAACAGTGCCACTCCCTATAGGCCAAGCATTCATACACATGAGTCCATCAGACCTGTGCCTATTCAAACCACCACAATGCTCAACAGGACTATGTTGGTTCTTGAGGTAGATTGATTCTCATCTTCCTAAGGAACTGCCACACTGATTTCTGTAGTGGCTGTGTAAGTTTGTACTCTCTGCAACAGTGGATGAGTGATCCCTTTTCTCCACATCCTTGCCAGCATGATCTGTCATTTGTTTTATTGATACTAGTCATGATATACATGACTGGTGTATAATGAAATCTCAGAGTAGTTTTGATTTGCATTTCCCTGATGGCTAAGAATGTTAAACATTAAAGAAATGTTTAAAGTGTAAAGTGTTTCTCAGCCATTTAAATTTCTTTTTTCTGAGAATTCTCTGTTTAGATCTGTACCCTATTTTTTTAAAGTCTGGCTGTTTTCTTGATATCTAGTTTCTTGATTTATATATATATGCGTATATATAATATGTATATATATATATGTATTATATATATACATATATACATATATTAGATATTAGTTATCTATTAGGTGTATAGTTGATAATTTATTTTTTCCATTTTGGAGGCTGCTGCTTCTTCAAGTGATGGTGTACTTTGCTACACAAGAGCTTTTCAGTTTTATAAGTTCCTACTTATAATTGTTGATCTTAGTGCCTGTGCTAATGGTATTCTGTTCAGAAAGTCTTCTCAGGTGCTAAGGGTTTCTAGGCTACTCTGCACGTTCTCTTCCACCAGGTTCAGTGTGTCTGGCTTCATGTTGATCCATTTGGAGTTGAGTTTTGTGCAGAGTGCTAATTATGGATCCGTTTGGTTTC
This sequence comes from Apodemus sylvaticus, assembly GCF_947179515.1. Lineage (NCBI taxonomy): Eukaryota > Metazoa > Chordata > Mammalia > Rodentia > Muridae > Apodemus > Apodemus sylvaticus. The sequence continues at coordinate 19,928,043 of NC_067494.1, read as the reverse complement.
TTTCACATGTAGCCATTCAGTTTGACCCACCCCATTTGTTAAAGATGCTGTCTTTTTCTTGACCCTAGTACACATTTATGGTTTCTTTATAAAAAAAAAAAACAGGTGCCCATTGGGGCCTGGATTTATGTCTGGGACTTTATTTCGATTCCATTGACTAATGAGTCTGCATTGTGTCCATACCACACTGTTTTTATTGCTGCAGTTCTATTATCCAACTTGAAGTCATGGATGGTGATGCCTCCAACAGATTATTTTATTATTTTATTATATTAGCTATCCTGCTTGTGTGTGTGTGTGTGTGTTTCCATATGAAATTGAAAATTGTCTTTTCAAGTTCTGTGAAGAAATGTGTTGGCGTTTTGAAGGGGACTGCATTGAATCTGTAGATTACTTGTGGTAGGAGAGCCATTTTTACTATATTAATTCTACTTAGCCATACACCTGGGCGATTGTTCCATCTTTTGATATCTTCTTTAATTATATCATAAAATTCTTATCATACAAGTCTTTCATTTTGCTTAGTCAGATTTTCCTCAAGTTAATTTATATTTTTTGAGGCTATTGTGAAAAGTGTTGCTTTCCTGACTTCTTTCTCAGTCATTTTAATAGAAGGCTACTGAAAGTTGTGAGTTACTTTTATGCAGCTATATTACTGATAATGTTTATCAGCTGAAAGTGCTAATTTCCTGGTGAAATTTTTAGGGTCACTTTTGTATCATATTACCTGAAAACAAAGATACTTTGACTTTTTTCATTTCCTTTTCTATCACCTTGGTCTCTTTCAGTTTTATCTTTCTGCTGTAAGATTTCAGTAGCTATAGTGTAGCTATAGTGAATAGGTATAGAAAGGAGACGACCTTGTCTTGTTCCTGATTTGAGTGGAATGGCTTTGTGTTTCTCGTTTCTCTCCATTTAAGTTGATGTTGGCGATGGGCTTACTGTACACTGCCTTTATTATGTTGAAGTTTGTTTCTTGTATCCCTATTGTCTCTCAGACTTTTATCATGAGGGCATGTCAGATTTTGTCAAAGACCTTTTTTGCATCTAATGATATGATATTGTGATCTTTGTATTTCAGTTTGTTAAAAGAAAGGATTACATTTATTGATTTATACATGTTGAATCATCTTTGCATCTCTGGGATGAAGCAAAATATGTCTTTTCTAAAGGGCTGTTCTAGTATGTGTGAGACCAGCAAAGCCAGAGAAATAATAGTAGATCTAAAAGAAAAGTATGGAAGAATTTTACATCTTTTATATGATATTTTTTGGGGTATAAATGCAAGTTTCTCCCTTGTAATACACAATGGTCTGCAAAGATAAACCTTTTTTTTTGTTTTTTTTGTTTGTTTGTTTGTTTGAATGACAGCAATACTATCAGAGTTACAATTTGCTTCTGTTGCTATAGTCCCATACCCCAAAGAATACTAAAACCCCAGACAAGCACATTGGCTATCTTAGATCAAAAGATAAGAGTAATCAGAAAGTGTACATCCCTTCCAAATAAATGTTTCCAGCTCTAGAATTTTTTATTAGATTTCTTTTCATTATTGCTAACGCAATACCAATAAAATTTTCAACAATATTTGTCTTTGTATAGCATTCCATTTCCCCCTGGCCTTTCTTTCCTTAAGATCCCCACTTCTGAGACTCTGGCAATTATCCAGAGCTGCTAGAGAGAGTTAATCAGCAAAGGCAAAATCCCTCCATTTACAGCCCGAGGTCCGAAACAATCTCTGTATTTCCTTCCTGAAAACAAAGATCCCAGATTGCTTTTCCCAACTCCCCCCCCCCTCCCCAGGACCTGGATTTTGAAAACTTTGGGAAACCCTAATTAGTCCACGGGGGCACTGCAATATTAATGCTAGACATACGTAAAAATATAAACAACCACTGCAACAGGACAAAAGCAAACTCCAGTGCCATCAGCGCGGTGTGTACAGAAGAAATGATGTCGCCCCTCCTTATAAATAAGGGCTTTGCAATGTGTCACTCCTTTTCTGAGGGGGAGCGGGCACTTATTGATGCTGCATCTGTTTTGTCAGAGCATCAGCTAATGGAGAAAGTTAATTGTGTTGGTTGTAAGGCCACCTGTCACACACATGCCTCATTTCCATACTAATGGTCCAGCAGTGGCAGGCAGTGTGCTCTCTGCAGTAGCAGCTACAGCCTCTTTGGAAACATGGGCCAAATGTGCCTATGCAGCAATTGTAGGCCTCCACGCGGATGCCTCTAGTATTGTGTGTATGGGCTCAGATTAACCCCTTATTGGCAACCACTCCAAAATGGATGCCCAGGAAGGGTAGGGAGGCGCTAATGGGATTCCAGGGGAGCCTCAAAGCCATGGTGTACCTGTGGGAAGCGGCAGTATCAGGGCTTTGGAATTGTAGGAAACCTGTGTACCATGTCCAGCCTACTTCAGGGGTGGGGTGTGAGAAGAGGGGGAGGAGTGCAGAGACCCGCCCCCCATCCACGGCTTCTTCTTTAATGGCAGTCTCTATATAATTTCATTTTATCTTGACTACACCACACACACACACACACACACACACACACACACACACACACACCGTTGAGTTTAGTTAAGCAGCTTTAGCAGAGGCAGATCAGACATCATCCTGCACTACTTCAGACAACTCCAGTGATCACAAGAAATAGAAGATATCAGTGCTGCAGAGCAGAGTGTGATGAATATTTTAGTGTGTAACTATTAGATGTCATCTGAAAGAGGTGGCTATCCGCTCATCCTGACAGGCCAATTAAAATCAAATGCTATTTCCTCCCCACTTCTAATATGACCCTGTACCTGGAACGTTCCAAGTTCAGTTTCTTTGGGATCCTTTTTGGACATGGCTGTCTTTGACCTTACATAGCCATCATAAAGGGACTTGGGGCTATGTGCCAAATGGTGCAGCCTTGCCTGCTCTTAGAGAGCAGGGCGGCACACGGGGCAGGGAGCTTACAGTTGCTAATGGCCAGTTTTGGTGAAACAGATGATCATTTTAGACAGATCTCTATCCTTCTAACAACAGAGGTTTTGAATGGGTGTTTTAACAGTGCAAAGTCCAGAAGGTGGTGGTTCTGCTCACAAAACAAATGAAACATCCTATACTACACAGCCAGATCATGGGATGCTGCCTTCTCAGGGAGCTCTAGAAAGCCCAGGAGGCCAGGCCATAGAAGCATCAAGATTGGATATACCAGCCTACACACATACACACACACACACACACACTCTACATAGCACTATTCACACATCCACTATGCAGGCCCCACACAAACACCCACATACATATGTAACACTGACACATACCACCCCCCACACAGATACCAGACACACACCATACACACACCATACACACACACACACACACACACCATACACACACACACTATGTACATACCACACACACACACACACACTCACACACACCACACACACACACACACACACACACACACACTATACACAGCACTATTCACACATCCACTATTCAGGCCCCACACAAACACCCACATACATATGTAACACTCACACATACCACCCCCCACACAGATACCAGACACACACACACACACACTCACACACACACCACACACACACACACACCATACACACACACACACACTCTCTCACACACACACACACTATGTACATACCATACACACACACACACACATTCACACGCACACACCACACACACACACACACACACACACACACACTATACACAGCACTATTCACACATCCACTATGCAGGCCCCACACAAACACCCACATACATATGTAACACTGACACATACCACCCCCCACACATATACCAGACGCACACACACATACACACACACACCACACACACACCATACACACACACACACTATGTACATACCACACACACACACTCACATACACACACCACACACACACACACCATACACACACACTATGAACATGCCCCATCTCACACACACACACACACACACACTATGTACATGCCCCATCTCACACACACACACATACATGCACGCACGCACGAGCATGCACGCACACCACACACACACACCATACACACACACACACTATGTACATACCACACACACACACACACACACCACACACACACACACCATACACACACACTATGTACATACCACACAGACACACTCACACACACACACCACACACACATACCATACACACACACACTATATACATACCACACACACACACACACACACTCACACACGCACACCACACACACACACACACCATACACATACACACACTATGTACATACCATACACACACACTCACACACACCACACACACACCATACACACACACACTATGTACATACCACCACACACCATACACACACACACTATGTACATACCACACACACACACTCACACATACACACCACACACACACACACATACCATACACACACACACACACACACACTATGTACATACCACATACACACACACACACACACCATACACACACACACTATGAACATGCCCCATCTCACATACACACACACTATGACATGCCCCATCTCACACACACACACACTCACACACACACACACACACCACACACACACCATACACACACACACGCTATGTACATACTACACACACACACACTCACACACACACACCACACACACACCACATACACACACACACACACTATGTACATACCACACACACCATACACACACACTATGAACATGCCCCATCTCACACACACATACACACACACACACACACACACACTATGTACATGCCCCATCTCTCTCACACACACACACACACACACACACACACACACACACACACACGCACACATGCACTCTGTTAGCTTATCTTTATCATGCCTTACTGGCTCAGTGGCTGGACACTCCCATGGCTAGCGTGCCCTTCCCTCCTCTGGCACTCCTGGCTAAACACCTTCCAAATCTCCCTTTAACTTTGCTGCCCGATTGCCTTCTGTGACGCCCACTGGCCTTTGCCACCCCAAGACACTTCTGGGCTGCCATTCTGTGGGCCGCTTTCCCTTTCTGCCTACATTTGGGATGATCTCCCCTACAGCTCTGAGTTCAGTCTCGCTCCCCTAAATATAGTGATCTCTCTGGGTCCTGCCTGTGCAACCCTAAGTGTCCCTGCCCTGTGTTCAACCATTGGCTGCTGGCATCTTTATTGATAGATCAAAACCCAGTTGGGGACAAGGACCTTCAATGTCTGGACATGCAAATTCAAAGCATTAGCACCAATTTCCAACACATACCACACACATATACACACTTCCATACCATATACACACACAAACATACCACATAAACATACATACCCCTATACACACACATACACACCCTCACACTATACACATACATCTCTACACATACACATACCATATACCCATATAACCTACAAACATACATACTCCCATACCACACATACACACAAACACCACATAAACATACACACCCCTATACTACACACACACACACACACACACACTCCGAAACCACACATTACACTCCCCCATATACACCCCATACCACACATACATATCACACATTACACACACATACACCAGCTGTGCTGCATAGAACAGTGGCTCTCAACCTTCCTAATGCCACTCGCCTTCATGTAATTGGTGACCTTCAACCATAAAATTATTTTTATTGCTACCTCCCAACTGTGATTCTGCTCCTGCTACGAATCATAATGTAACTATTTTGGGAGGTAAAAGTTTACCAAAGAATTCATGAGCAGCAAAGAGAAAGCAGAGACCAGCAAAATTTCTGGTAAAGACTCAGAGTTACCTGGGAAGACCCCACTCCCACCCCCACCCTGTTGAAATACCTGTTTTATACACTGTGCTCCAGGATTCCAACTTTCACAAACGGTCACCCATGTAGGGTGAGTTTTGATAATGCACATGTCTTTGGGTTATTTCTCCTCCTGTAAGTAACCCCAAGAAAACTCATTGGTTTGCCACGCTGGACTCTGAAAGTATCCTTCATCTTGCCTTCTGTTGGAGTATCTGTATCTGGAGTAAGTAGACATTTGTTTACCTCTTCCCAGGAATGGTTTTAAAGACAGCAATTAGCAATTAGAGTTGTCTTACAAATGTCGCATTGGGAATTGTAGGAACATAGGAACAGGATATAGAGGCAGGTAAAAGGTTAGGGTGTTTTGTATTTTTCCTAAAGAATATGAAATTTGAGGAAAGTTCTGAAGGCTTTAAGATGCAATGAGAGGAACATTCCAAGCTGTGTACCAGTATATAGGAGAGGATTTATCCCATCTCTGTGTTACTCATTTTGTGGTAGAGACAAAGGTCTGTGTGGGAAAGTAGAGTGGAGAGATAGAGGGGCCATTTTCAAAGAGCCCCGAGTGCAAGATAAATGAAACTGAGTTCTACTTGACAAATTTAGTAGAGTCACTGAGGAATTTTTAAAGAGAGGAATGAAGTTATAGCAGTAGAGAGGTAAGGAGGAGCCAGAGCGGAATCAAGGCAGCTTCCGTTGGACTCTTCTGGGTCTACAACACCCCACTGTCCACCACACAATTATTTCCAGAGTTTATCAGTTTCCTCCAGCTATCCGCTCAGAAGACAGATCTATTTTAATTTCATTTTTATTTTAGAGAAATCACCGCAGCAAGTTCTTTTCTCCAGAACTTGGGTTCCAAAGTATAAACACATCAACAAGCTTATGCATACTCACAGCCATTTTTATGTCATTCTATTAGCAGAAAAGGTGGCTGGTGTTATCAATTCAAGGTTGGCTCTCACCAAGGGTTTACAGACAATTCCCTGGAAAGGGTGCTAGGCTATCTAAGAACAATGTGGAGAGCTTGTACTAAACAGAAATGTTCACATTTGAGTAAGTTCCTTGTGTGGTGATATAAGACTGCTATCTATGAAATATTATGCGAATATCTGAGTAAAAGAAATTGAGAGACAGGATTAGATGCTAGGAGGAAGAAGACTATGATGCAGTCATAACCTCAGTGAATAGTCAATACCTATTACCACTGTGGTGAGACTGATACGTGGTTTAGCTGTCATTATATACTTTAGAGATGGTTTATTTACAGTAACTTTAAAAAATAATTCACATTTATGATCAAGGTACCTTAGATTACTTTAATTGTTTCTGTTCTTAATTTTATTTTAGTGACTTAGCTGAACTAGCTCTGATCATCATTGAATACTACATTGAATTTATCCTCCTCAATAAACAGTCTTAATAACAAAATACTAAACAAGCAATAGAGAAGTGGCAATTATGAAGGTACTTACTATGGTAATATTACATAATATTAAGAATACAAGCTTCCGGTTTCCATCTCTGCCCGAAGTTGACCCTGTGCTACAGCTCTCCATACCCAAATACTACCAGGAGAGAGCTGGTCTCCCAGAAGTGCTGACATGCCTGTGAGCACAGGTAACACTACCACTTCACCTCATATTCCTAGCCCAAGAGGGACTCGCCCAGAACCATCAGGACAGAGAAACCAAGGAACAGCCAGGGACAGGATCCTCCTAGGTTCTGTCTGTGGCCTGGAGTTGACACTGTGCCACAACTCTCTGTACCCAAGCTCCTCCCAGAGAGAAAAGGTCTCCCAAGAGTACTGACACACAGGCTTACAGGAGGAACAAGCCACAGTCAGAGACAGAAAGACCAGCTAACAGCAGAGATGACCAGATGGTGAGAGGCAAGGGCAAGAACATAAGCAACAGAAACCAAGGCTACTTGGCATCATCAGAACCCATTTCTCCCACCACAGTGAGCTCTGGATACCCCAACATACCAGAAAACAAGACTCTGATTTAAAATCACATCTAATGATGCTGATGGAGGACTTTAAGAAGAACATAAATATCTCCCTTAAAGAAATACAGGAGAACACAGGCGCACAGTAGAAGTCCTTAAAGAGGAAACACAAAAAGCCCTTAAACAAACCAAACAGGTGTAGGAATTGAACAAAAACATCCAGGATCTAAAAATGGAAATAGAAACAATAAAGAAATCACAAAGGGAGACTGCCCTGGAGATAGAAACCTAGGAAAGAGATCAGGAGTCATAGATGTAAGCATCACCAATAGAATACAAGTGATAGAGAGAATCTCAGGTATAGAAAATACCATAGAAAACATTGACACAACAGTCAAAGAAAATGCAAAATGCAAAAAGCTTCTAACCCAAAAAGTCCAGGAAATCCAGGACACACTGTGAAGACCAAATCTAAGGATTATAGGTACTGAAGAGAGTGAAGATTCCCAACTTAAAGGACCAGTAAATATCTTCAACAAAATTATAGAACAAAACTTCCCTAACCTAAAGAAAGAGATGCCCATAAACACACAAGAAGACTACAGAACTCCAAATAGATTGGATCAGAAAAGAAATTCCTCCTGTCATATAATAATGAAAACACCAAATTCACCAAACAAAGAAAGAATTTGAAAAGCAGTAAGGGAAAAAAGTCAAAGAACACATAAAGGCAGACATATCAGAATTACACCAGACTTCTCACCAGAGACTATGAAAGTTAGAAGATCCTGGACAGTTTTTATACTGACCCTAAGAGAACACAAATGCCAGCCCAGGTTACTATAACCAGCAAAACTCTCAATTATCATAAATGAAGAAGCCAAGATATTCCATGACGAAACCAAATTTACACAATATCTTTCAACAAATCCAGTCCCACAAGGATAATAGAGGGAAAATGCCAACACAAGGAGGGAAACTACACCCTAGCAAAAGCAAGAAAATAATCTTTTTTCAACAAACCCAAAAGAAGATAGCCACACAAATATAATTCCACCTCTAACAAGAAAAATAAGAGGAAGCAGCAATCACTATTCCCTAATATCTCTTACTATCAATGGATTCAATTCCTTAATAAAAAGACATAGATTAGCAGACTGAAGGACCTAGCAATTTGCTGCATACAGGAAATGGACCTCAGTGTCAAACAACAGACACTACCTCAGAGTAAAAGCCTGGAAAACAATTTTCCAAGCAAATGATCTGAAGAAACAAGCTGGAGTGACCATTCTAATATCAAATAAAATTGACTTTCAACCAAAATTATCAAAAAAGATAAGGAAGAATAGGTCATACTCATCAAAGGAAAAATCTACCAAGCAGAACTCTCAATTCTGAACATCAATGCTCAGAATGCAAGGGCACCCACGTTCATAAAAGAAACTTTAGTAAAGCTCAAAGCTCACATTGCACCTCACACAATAATAATGGGAGACTTCAAGACGTCACTTTCATCAATGGACAGATGATGGAAACAGAAATTAAAGAGAGACACATTGAAACTGACAGAAGTTACAGACCAAATGGATTTAACAAATATCTACAGAACATTTCATCCTAAATCAAAAGAATAGAGAGGTAGAGAGAGGAGAACAGAAAGAGAAGGGGAGAGGATGAGAGGACAGGCCAAGAGGAGGAGGAAGCCAAGATGGAGCAGAACCAAGAGAAACCAGAAGTAGCAAATGGTCTCATAGCTAGGGAATAAGTTAGAGTAGTGCTAGATCTGCCCTATCTCGGCACATAGCTTATAAATATAATAAATGGACTATAATATATGCACAGACTATAATAAATGGACTATAATATAAATGGACTATAATAAATGGCAGGGTCCCTAGTGTGTTTTTATACTAGCTTATTGGGGATGGAAATTCTCTCTCTCTCTCTCTCTCTCTCTCTCTCTCTCTCTCTCTGTGTGTGTGTGTGTGTGTGTGTGTAAAACTAAAGGATATAACTCCAAGCCTCACAGTCTCTTGAGCCATTATAGCACAGTGTGGTTAAGTGCAGCCAGGTCTTCTGGTAGAAGTTGGATGTGAAACTCCCTAGGAAACGCCAGTAGGAACTATGGCAACAACTGTCTGAGTAGGTGCTTCAGTCAAAGGAATCAGCCTTCAAGAAGGAAGCGGTTTGGTGATTTTTCTAGTCTATTGCATAGATGAAGAATTTATAAGAGGGGAGATGGCAGGGCAGGGTTCCTAGTGAGGCCTGGGCACAGTTTTAATCCCTGCAGCCCCTTCTCCCAGCTCTCTTACTTAAGTTAGTTTACATACATTCTGTAAACAAGCAAGGAAAACAGACAGCAAAGTGTCAGTGTGGTGGTTTTAATCTTTAGGAGTTGGTCTCAAACACAGAGTCAACAGTGAGAGTATTCCCCTGTGGTCGATGTTTCGTTGATTCATCTCTTAGGTTCCCCATATCTTACTCTGAGAGGTATCAGGAGGAGGTCAGCAGGCCACACACAGCCTGTCTGGGATGGCAGGGCACTGGTAGTTCTCACTCGTGCCCCTTCTGCCTGCTGTCTGTGCATTGCACTCATGCGAATTCCCTGAGACTTCACTCAGTGAATTGATGAACACTAGTCACACCATGGAGACACAACACATTTGGTCCTTCTAGATTTTCTTCTGGTAGAAAGACTTGTGAGGCCACAAGTGCACACAAGGGGCAATTGGAGCTTATGAATCCCGTAACAAGGTTTTCTAGTGGGAGTGCACAGGCTCCCAGCAGGTCCTAAGGCAGCGTTAGAATAGAGAAGGGATTCTGGCTCAACTTTGTGGCTTTGCGATGACCTGGGGTGAAATTGGTGGAAGGTTCAGCAGCCAGGATTTGTGTGATTTGAAACAAGGAAGGAGGCACCCAGCTTTTCACCATCTGGTCCTGATGAGAGGCAAAGGGGTGGGGGGAAAGAAGGATACCAGCTCGTAAGCTGGGAATATCAAAAAAGTATTTTTATGATATTAATCCTGTCCAATTTTGATCTGTAAGATTGTAGTTTCAAGGAGTCTTCACATCAGTACCTATCATTGTATACAAATGTCTCCAACAGACAGACCATCAACAGGGTCTATTAGGAAAGACTTGCATAGTCCAATAGGCAACAGTGAAGAGAGTTTTAAAAGGGGCAATTAGCAGAAGTATGGGTAAAGCTCAAGAAAACAATGGGTACAGCAAGGCCCAGGGAGAAGTAGGGACATCTGGGCCCTTGTTTTATGATTACTTATGTCAGAGGAGGGAAAGGAAAGGTTACCAGAGGTTGAGGGTGGGGAGACAGAGACCTAACAGAATGGATGCCCTCAGAATGCCCTCAGTGGAAAGCCAAGCATTGTAATAAAGGCCTCAGCTCTATTCCTTTCTTATCCTCTGGATTCTGCAGTATCGTCCCTTGGCCAACCCACCCAGAAATCCAGGGGCAGGAGAAGGTGAGGCCACACACCAACTCAGGAAACAATGATTTTACACTCAGGCAATAGGACAGAAGCCCTGGTCCACCTGCAGACAACTGGGTCAAAGAAGCTGCTGCCTGTTCCCTACTCTCACAGGCAGCTAGGTGAATCTTGGAGTATAACATTAGATTTTCTATATGTTGTTGTTGTTTTATATGGGTTGTTTCACATACAAATGGAACACCAATTTATGCTCGGTTCACTCTCTTAGTTAGAGTCATCCCTCTGGGTGGAGGATTGGTTTTCGGGCTACTCCAGTGCACCAAAACCTGTGACAGTCAAGTTCCTTGCATAAAATGGTGTTGTACTTGCATAGAACTTATGTACACTTTTTCAAATACTTTCAATCATCTCTAGATTACTGACAATACATAATATAATGTAAATGCTATGGAAGTAATATACAGGCAACAATAACAGGAACTGTGTACATTTTCCGTATAGATAGATTTTTTTTTCTCCCCAACATTTCTCGTTAGCAGTCGATTGAATCCACAGATGCAGAATTCAGAGTGGTGGGAACCACAGACCCGAGAGGCCAGCTGTAATGCTAGAAGTTTAGGGTGGAGAAGAATTGGGACATAACAATGGACACATCACTGTGGCATGGTGTGCCAGAGCCTTGAATATGGGGATGGTTCAGTATCTGTTTACCCATCAAACAGCCGGCAGAACCGTCCTATGAGGAATCCAGTGAATGGTATTATTTGCAGAGAATGTCTTACAGTAAGTGGTTTGTCTCATCTATTTGTCCACCCCAAAGTTTTATTCCTTTATCAGAGTTGCCCATCTGCTTGCCCCACAGTCTGTGATAATTAATTCCCATATTTGGGAGGACATGCATGCAGGAAAGGGAATGTTGACACTAACGGGCTATAAAGCAGTTGTCTGTTGTTGTCTACTTCAGTCTAGCCTTTTCCTACGGAATCAAAATTTAATGACACAAATTGGAAAGAACAGAGCAACATCTCTGGAATTTGGTTTTCATTCTGAAAAGCATTTGCATTTTCAAATACTTATTTTTTTGGCCTTCGTTTTTGTGCAATTTTGTTTATAGCGCTAGAAATGGAGCAATGTGACTTTTTTGTTCCTTTTATGACTCCAATCTGATGCCCAACGGGATGACGTCAAACTCATTAAGCAAATGGCTGAAAGCAATCACAGTTTGCAAATAAAAGGCAGAACAATAAGGAAAGATGTAAGTAAAATACAGAAAATCACTCATCCACTTGGCTCAAAAACCTTCAAAGTTGCACCATTCTACAGGAAAAATGATAAAATACAAACCACAACCTCATTTGGCATTAAATGGTTAACTACCACATTTCTACTGAGTAATGGACTCAATCTGTTGATAAACAGACAGTGTTAGAACCTCTTTGGGTTAAAATAAAGGTGTAAGGGCATAGAAAGAATTGAGATTGGTCCTTTGGATCAACCATAAGTGATTCCCCACAGTAGGAAGGCTTTTATCCTGGCCCCTAGTAAAGTTAGAGTCTGTGGAAAAAATACTGGGGATGTCTTTTGAAGACAGAGAGAAGCATGTCTTAGAGTGTGGCTCTGGAGTGAGAATACATGGTGCAGATTTAGGGGATCTGCTAAAGGCTATCCTATGCACAACCCATTGTTCTGGGGAGCCTCCTAAACCACTCTTGCTATCCTCCTCAGAACTTTTCTGATTTTTTTCTCCTTTCTCTGTGAATCTTTTCTATTTCAAGATTTGTACAAGATTACAGAGAAAAGGGGAAACGTGGAGATTTTAAAGAATCCATCTATGTCCTAATATTTCAAAGGAAAGAGCTAAGTGTTTCCTAGTGGTAGAGCCCAGGGAACTCAGAAACCAATCAGCGACTATAGCTTCTTACAGTCTCCTCTAGTTGAAGGCACGACTAGATCTAAAGGAAGAATTTAAGATCCCTGAGGGGACTCTTAGCTTTGTAGCTCCTAAAGAAGTATAAGGCATAAATAGACACTCCACTAGCATTTGTTTCTAAACTTATTTAAAGGGTTGTGTTTAAAGAATTGCATTCTGATTGTAGTGGATGAAGCTTGAATATTGTGTAACTTCCCTTTTCCTCATATTATTCTGACAAGGTATTTTAAGTACAGATAACGGGTGGAGTTGATTAATACTTAGAAAATATTTATAATACTTAGAAAATATTTATAGAAAATGAACCATATTTTCTTCAAAAAAATTTCTATACATTTTAAGTCTTTCTGTCCAGTTATTCATACCCACACCAACAGATGATGTTCCAAAGAAGCTCAGACTGACCCCTGCTGGTGGTGTCTGGAATTGCAGGAAAAATGAGTAAGATACTAAACTCCACTTATTATAAAACATTCTAAGTTATTTTAACCAGTTACAGTGAACCACTCTCATCATTTGAGCACCCAGAGTATATAAGATTAACTGAGCAGTGAGTTTATTGTTATTGAAAACATGCAACTAGTTGTCAATGATTTACAATTTGGCATGTGCCATACTGTGTTAGATGGTAGAGACAGAAATTAAGCATAGAATTGAGGAACTCATATTCAGAAAGCAGTGTGTAATAGAACAGCATGTATTCTTTGAAGATAGATACATGAACTTATCTTTCAAGTTAATTCAGGGAACAAATGCTTGCTGAATGCCTGTTGGGACTGAAGAAAGAATAGCATCCCTTCATGTGTGGAAATACTGGAAAAGAAAGAATTCACTCTGTTGGGAACAGCCAGACTAGACATTTAATCAGATATTATAGAAGCTGTTCTGACTGGCAAAAGGGAAAGCTCATACCTATTGTGTAAACAAAACTATTAAGATGCTCAAGTGTAGGTGATAGAGAGGTTAAGACAGTGACAAATGGACACAAAGCTAGAGTTGAAAACCCTGTCCTGTTAATGACCAGAAGGCAAATATTTTGTGTTACTGGGTAAGAGCTGTCTTTCCAAACATTTCAAGTAGTTGTTTTCTATGAAAGGCTTATTGTCTTTATTTTATATTTATTTGTTTTTATAATTCATATTTAAACATTTGCTCATTTTTATTTTGTGTGTATGAGGCTTTTTTGTTTTTGGTTATTTTTGTTTGTTTTTTTGCATGTATATGTGAACACATGCATGCCTGGTGCCCGCAGAGGCCAGAAGAGGACGTCACATCCTCTGGCAGGGAAGTGAGCTGCCCTTGTGGGTGGGCTGGGAGTAGAATCCAGGTCCTCTGCAGGATCACCAAGTGTTCCTAACTGTGGAAACATCTCTGCAACCCTGAAATATTTCACATTTAAAAAAGTGAAAATATTTCTTAGTTTGCAAACTCTACCAAAGTAGGCGGTGACTAGATTTGGCCACAGATAGTTTGCTTATCTTAAGCACAAAGTAGGACCCTTAAAGAGTCCGGGCAGTAGTGGTGGGTGGCCTTAATCCCAGCACTTGGAAAGCAAGGCCAGACAGATCTCTGTGATTCTTCGAAACGTCTGGGGATCAGAGAATTTTGATTGGAAAATCATATGCGGGAATAATGCAGAGGGAGATGTTAGTTTGAGTTAGTCACACACAGACTTAGCACCGACTGAGAGGAGGTAATGAGAGCATCCAAGGAGCATCAGAGACCCAGGAAAGACAAACATCATGGGGGACTCTATCTGGACTCTATCCTGAGGGGCAGAGAAAGGAATCCCCAAACATCCCAAGAATGAACAACTAGAGAGTTAGGAGACCTAATACAAAGGTACCAGGACAGGACAACAGCAGTCACAGAGTCAGCAATGTAGTGTCTGCACCCCAGAGTTAATGTCTTTCTGGTTAGGGAAGTATTTATGAATTTATAGCAATTGAGGGAAAAGGACCTTGCAACAGAAAGTTACAAGAGAAACTGTGACCACTAGGTCACTAGGTCCTCAGTTTTCAAAAGGACCAGAACAAGTTTCAAGTCCTGTTACTGATGATCCAAGCTGTTTTTGTTCAGGGCTTGATCGAAAGATGTTCAGCCAGGCACTCTTTAAACCACTTCTTTGGAACCACCCACCTCCAGCCTCCCTGATCTACAGGCACTTGACCAAAGCCTGGTTCTCAAAGCCCAGAACATGGTTGAGGGTGCTTTCCTAAAGCATCTTTCAAGCGCTCATTTCTATCCTTTTGGGGGCCTCCTCGGAGCCGCACAAACATCTGCATTCCTTACACTACAGAAGCAGCACAACGCTCTAAAGGCTCTCAGAAAACCTACACGACAGTTAATATGATTTAAGCCTATATTTAAATTTTATGAGACTCATTTTCAAGGCTAATAACCCAGTTTACTGTGCACAATATCAAATGCAAATTTTATTACTGACTTGGTAAAATCCAAGACGATCATCATTAGCATATCTCCCTGCATCACCCTTTTTAGGCAAAAGGTGCACCAGGAGTAACAGTGGGGGTTTTTATATGTGCTGTAAATTACAGTTACTATCTCATTAGATAAACACATTTAAAATCAGGTTATCATTCACTTATATATCAGAAAGTTGTTTGTTCAATTGCAGCTAGTCTCATATTCTAACATATGGTGTATGAAAGTCTTAGGCTAATAAAATTTCAAGGTACAGGGAACTGGTGTCTTGGAAGAAACTGTTTCAGCTCGTCGATTGGCTCAACATTATCTGTAATTGCTTTGAAACAATTACGCAGCAGGCTGTTCTGTACTTAATAGTATTTACATCCTCGGTTTTATTAGCAACAAAATGTGAGTGGAACTTGTGAAAGGGAAATTAATTTTTCCACTAAAGGGTGTAAACTTCGAAATGAAGACTCCAGCACTCTGAGGAACTAAAAGCACAGGAATCTGTTAGGTTCTCATGTCTCGCCTTTCTTTCTATTTTAGAAACCTCATACTCCAGGCTTCTTGCTTTTACTTGTATTTTCAATGATATACTGCTTCCTAGCACTGATAATGTTATTCTTATTGTGAAACTGGATTATCCCTGGATAGCTCACTACAGGAGGATTTTGAACCTCTTCCCTATGGAAAGTCTGAATAAGTCTCAGATACGGCTATTCTTTGGACATCCCTTTCACATCTCGAAAGTGACCAATGCTCTTTGAACTTAGAAAGTTCTTATTATGGACAATTATGGACAATGCCTAAAGATAATTTACTTTTGTTCGATTTCCGTGAAGTCCATGCAAATCTTGGGACTGTGTTGAGCATACTGGGTATTGAGGGGAGCTAGGCAGGAGTCCATTCATCTGTAAAGGGCAGACACACACCACACAGTCACAGGGTTCTCCTGAGCATCCAGTTAGACGGATTTCAAAGCAAAGATCCTGGGCCTGAGAGATGGCTCATCAGGTGCTTGACCCTAAGCCTGCCAAGGTCTGACAACCGGACTCCCATCCCTGGAACCCATGTGGTGGGAGGAGAAAGCCAATACTGAGAATTATCCTCTGACCTCCACACATTCACCTAAGTGTGCGCGCCTGGGCATGTACACACACACACACACACACACACACACACGCATTTCAAACTAAAAGCAAGGAACTTTGTGCCAACTAAAGCTATAGGTAAATGTAGCTCAGCAAGGGCTTAATTAGTTTCACTTGAATTAACACCCAATTTATTATAGAAACACAGGACAGACAGGGGCTCCCACTGCTCCTGCGCTTTTCAGATCACTTTGACCCATGAGCTATCCCTTGACAGTTAATGACGTAAGCCAAGGTTGTATTTTGATTCTCCATTTGTGTTGCATATTTGGTAAAATGATATATGTTAGCACACACACTGTTAGAGGAAATGAAGTTTTTAAATAACATGTTTCTTTTGCATAAAATATAAGTTCATTTATAAAAAACCAATGAAAAGAGAAAACATTCATGACTTTGTACTTTTATTTAAGATCCTTTCGATGTATTTTCTTTCTCCACATATATATATATTTCTATAAAACATAACTGTTGTATCGATGCAAAATCTATGCTGTGAACATAAATACATCACATTATTATTAGTTATACAGGCGAGCCTTTCATCTATACTTGACAATGACTTCATTTATACTTCACAATGAAGTTTGTGATGTGCTATCTGAAATTTTTGAAAAGATTGGTTTTAAAGTTTATGTAGAATGAAAGAAGTACAGAACTTATTACAATGAGACTTTTCAACATTACTATAATTAAAACAATGTTTACACCAGTCAGAATGGCTAAGATTAAAAATTCAGGAGACAGCAGGTGTTGGAGAGGGTGTGGAGAAAGAGGAACACTCCTCCACTGCTGGTGGGGTTGCAAATTGGTACAACCACTCTGGAAATCAGTCTGGCGGTTCCTCCGAAAACTGGGCACCTCACTTCCAGAAGATCCTGCTATACCACTCCTGGGCATATACCCAGAGGATTCCCCACCATGTAATAAGGATACATGCTCTACTATGTTCATAGCAGCCCTATTTATAATTGCCAGATGCTGGAAAGAACCCAGGTATCCCTCAACAGAAGAATGGATGCAAAAAATGTGGTATATTTACACAATGGAGTACTATTCAGCCATTAGAAACAATGAATTCATGAAATTCTTAGGCAAATGGATGGAGCTAGAGAACATCATACTAAGTGAGGTAACCCAGACTCAAAAGGTGAATCATGGTATGCACTCACTAATAAGTAGATATTAACCTAGAAAACTGGAATACCCAAAACATAATCCACACATCAAATGAGGTACAAGAAGAAAGGAGGAGTGGCCCCTGGTTCTGGAAAGACTCCGTGAAGCAGTATTCGGCAAAACCAGAACGGGGAAGTGGGAAGGGGTGGGTGGGAGGACAGGGGAAGAGAAGGGGACTTACGGGACTTTCAGGGGGGGCTAGAAAAGGGGAAATCATTTGAAATGTAAATAAATTATATCGAATAAAAAAATTTAAAAAAAAGAAAGCAGACAAAGATAAAAAAAAAAGAAAAAACAATGTAAGCATAGTAAACGTAATTTAGTTAGTAATACAATAAATAGCAGTATACTCAACACAGATATCCAATCATTGTCAAATCTGGATAAATGTAAAATATAGAGATAAAAGAAAGAAAGGTTGAGGGGAGAAATGGAGAGAGACTGACTGTGAGGTCAGAGAACAGGAGGTTTCTGGTAGGATCAGAGAGCATTTCTCAAGTGCCCACAGTAACAAACAATAGTCATCCCAGGTGTTTGTGAATAGATGATTTAGTCACAGTGGAAGTGAGGCCTCCCTCAACGTCTCTTTCTTGGTACCTTGAGGTCCTTTTGTAGAGATTGCAGCATATCCTTTACTAATCTAGAGTCCAGACAAACGACTTTTGGCCAAGTCATGTAGTTTTCCCAAGGACCTAACTTGGAAGGTGAATTGAATGGGGTTGCAAAGACTCTTGGGTCTCCTACTCAAGAGTGAGTGTCTGCAGAAAGACTCAAGGGTCTTGGAATCAGTTCCTCTAGGTCCCATTTTTTTCTATTTGAAAAGACAGTAAGGCTATTATTAAGAAATGGGGAAAGAAGTTATTGCTTAAAGTGTACCATCCAAAAAAAAAAAAAGGATTCCAAATCATTTAATCATTGATCAGAATTCAATGTATTTACAGAATCCTGTCTGTCCCGTATTATGCAAACATGCAACACCCCAATACTGTCTATGGAAAAAATGCATTTACTCCTCTAACTAAAGGGCTGGTCACTGATTCAAACAGCAAACACTTGCTAAATGGCAAACAGGATCAAAGTTCAGGAGACAAATCATCTCCAAAATTAACTGAAGACATAGTCATTTCAGACATCTTTTTTTTTTTCTGTCCTGAGTTTCTTAATCCGTTCTTATCCATGTTTTCAAGACGGATCAGAGGTTTGAACTCTTAAAATGATGCCATTTTTTCCTAATTTAAGTGCCCTCAGCAATCTTGTTACTCCTTGGGTGTCACAGTCATTGGAAGCATTTGCTAATTCCTCAATACCACGGAACTATTACTTCCAGCACTGACTTATATGATACCAAATCACCTGCTGGTGTATTTGTGGAAAGAACTGTTATGCAGCTAATTGTCTATGAAGCCTATATCAATTTTAAAGGGAATATTTCAACACCAGATTTTTCTTTTTAACTAATAAATATAATGTAACCTTATAACATTTGGTTAAAATTTGTACAAAATTGTAAAATAACATACTTGTAGAATTAATTCTTCTTTTATGGTGTTTCACAACAACAACCCCCAAAATGCATTTTATAGTTTTAATGTAGGCAGAGGCTTTGTATTAATAAAACTGTATGTTCACATTTTGGTACGAATAGGCTAAAATGATCAATAATTGTCTTTATCCAGGGACATAGCCCAGAGACTCCACTGGGTGCTTCTCTGTGAATGGTATGTCCCAGCTGTCACTAATTTTCAGCTAAGTTCTTATCTTCCCTGAAGTAGAAGT
The DNA here is from genome assembly GCF_947179515.1 of Apodemus sylvaticus. NCBI lineage: Eukaryota > Metazoa > Chordata > Mammalia > Rodentia > Muridae > Apodemus > Apodemus sylvaticus. Next base: position 19,908,333 of record NC_067494.1, on the reverse strand, counting down.
TGGGGAAACATGCATTTTACAAGGGACTCAGGCACACTCCTGAATATCACCATATTGTAGGTTTCATTCAGATTTTTTTTAAAAAATGAAAAAAGCAAAAAAACCAACACAGAACCACAACCTTTCCGACTTGGCTGATTTACTTTATTGTATTGCTTAGTTGCACCACAAACCATTGTTTAATAGATAGTCTCATATCTACTTTGAAACTTAATAAAATCCGCTTTCTAGTTTCTTGTGTGAGATGGTGGGTTAGACACTGTCTCTGTGTGATGGAATAAAGAGGAGGAGTTCGGTTGACACAGAACAGACTCCGCAGAGACAGAAAAAGGGGGAAAGCCTCTGAAACTCACAGACAGGGGTAGGATAGCTGAAGATGTGCAGAAATAGAACCTAACAACGAAAAAGAAGAAACCAAACTCAGCTCCAGCCAAGCTCTTTCTAGCACAGGGAGGGAAAGTAAGCCAGGCCTGCCTGGTAGCGAGGGCTGGTTATGAACACAGGACCAGCACACAGCTAACAAGCCTCTAACCCAGCTGTGAGTTTGGTAAGACAATGACTCCTTTGTCAGGACAAGTCGGCGGCTGTGGAGAGTTGCTCCATTTTTCACTACCTGTGACTTAGAGTGCTGTGGCCAGGTTTTATCTTAGAGGATGGAACTGTGTAAAACCATTAACAAGTACTTTGATAGAAGCCTAAGAAAGAAGGGGCACGGTGAACAAGGAACACTGAGTCAATCTGACACTGCCTCAAGGGACAGAAACCTCTCGGAGGAAGTGGAGAAACGGAGACTGCCCGATGCTGACGTGCCAGCGCCAGAGTGTGGGTAGTAGAATTCTTGCCCATGCTATGAAGCGTTCAGAGGGCCTAGTCCAATAGGCAGTGGAACTAATGGCGCTATCTCAATAGCGTTGGAGGTGTCTAGCCTAGATTCTAAGGTCAGGGAGCAGATAAATCTCTGGAGCCAACTGTTGTAGATTTGGTCTAAAGCTGCTTGTATCATGCTAATTTGTTTCCCCAAATTGCATGAGAATCTGCACATCTGCACATAAGGCACTGAGAGACTCTGCCCCCAGTTGGTTCTGATTGTGAAATAAAGATGCCAACAGCCAATGGTTGGGCAGGGAGACAGAGGTGGGACTTCAGGATTCCTGGGCAAGGGACTGAGGAAGGAACAGAAAGAGAGATCCCCTCCATGCTGGGGAAGGAGAGGAGACATCATGCCTGAGGTGCAGGAGAGAGAGACAGCTGACATGTAAGGGCCAGGGAAGAGCAGCCTTTCTCCCACCCCAGGACTGGGTCTAAGGCAGCAAAGATGGAATATAGATTTCAGTAAGTAATAACTCAGGAATATCAGAGAGGAGTGTGTTAGCTGTGTGGAGGTTTCAAAGTGGCCCAGCCATTGAACTGTTAAAGGCATATTAAAATATAATGGCTATAAAAATAAAGTGTATGTGTTTCCTGTTTTAAATTTAAATTTTTATTTTTCTCCTCTCTCATATGTTTCATTCACTTATGTCTACACTTAGTTAATAATAGTTAAATACTTTAGTTAAAAATAGTTTTTAACTTCATAACAAGTCCAAATTGTTCTTGCAGTTTTCAGTTCTGTGTGTGTGGTCATTGTTGGCATAGTTGTAGGCATTTTCAAAGACAGTTTTAAGTGTATTTCTATTTGTTGTTAATTTTGCCAGTGTTGCTGTTAAAGCAGTTTGTTTTCCCTCTGGGAAGTACTGATTGTCTCTCTAGAGTATGCTAATCAATAAGATCCCGAGATAATACTGAAAAGGCATCTAAATAGTCTTGCAAATTCCAACACAAAATCAGAAAAAAAAAATGACAAAGCACTACAACTTGGATTCCAGAAGATCATAATGCATAAAATTTAAGACACTGAAATAAGCAATATGCCAAACAAAGAATTAAAATTTTTACTTGTGAAGATAGCCAGTGACTTCAGAGTTCACAAACAAACCAGTGAGTGTATAGGAACTAATTCAGAACCTGAAGAAGAGAGCCAACCGTGAGGCGGAGAAAAAAAGAAATGCTAATGAAAAAGTCATCAAGATGGATAAGGTATTCAGAAAGAAATGGAAATATCATGGGGGAAAAAGAGGGACAAATGGAGATGTTGAAATTAAAAAACTAAAAAAAAAATCAAACAAAACCACGGTAGGACGCGTCACCAATAGACTATACAAAGCAGACTATACCAAGTAGGCAAAGCCATGTCTGTAATGAAGAACAAGATTGAAGAAATACTACATTCAGACAACAGTAAACAAACGAACACACACACAAAATCAAGTGTGACCACAATGTTCAAGTCTTGAGCAGGATTAGAGAGTCTTCAACCACAAAAAGCCCAGGGCTAGACACAATTACTGCTGAATTCTATGAGACCATTGAATAAGAAATGACACCAGAGTCCCTCAGATCATTGTATACACTAGAAAGTAAAACTACATTACTAAACTCCTTTGATGAGACTTTCAGTGATGGCCCTGAGGACACAGGAGGAAAAAAAAAAACTATGGATACCTTTGCTCATGAACACAGATTCAGAAATTCTTTACAAATCACTAGCAAAACAATTTCAAGAATACATTGAAAAAGTTATATAATATGATCGAGCTGCCTTTATTTCCAGGGATGTAAGTGTGCTTAATGTTGCATATCAATCAAGGAAGCCCAGCACATAAATAGACCTGGGGAGAGAAATCTTCATGGAGGCATACAAGGCTTTTTACAAAGCTCAACATTATTTCATGATAAAGGCCCTGAAGAAACTAGGAACAGGGATGGGAGAGATGGCTCAGTGGTTAAGAGCACTGACTCTGAGATTTCACCTTACACCAGTCAGAATGGCTAAGATTAAAAATTCAGGAGACAGCAGGTGTTGGCGAGGATGTGGAGAAAGAGGAACACTCCTCCACTGCTGGTGGGGTTGCAAAATTGGTACAACCACTCTGGAAATCAGTCTGGCGGTTCCTCCGAAAACTGGGCACCTCACTTCCAGAAGATCCTGCTATACCACTCCTGGGCATATACCCAGAGGATTCCCCACCATGTAATAAGGATACATGCTCTACTATGTTCATAGCAGCCCTATTTATAATTGCCAGATGCTGGAAAGAACCCAGGTATCCCTCAACAGAAGAGTGGATGCAAAAAATGTGGTATATCTACACAATGGAGTACTATTCAGCCATTAGAAACAATGAATTCATGAAATTCTTAGGCAAATGGATGGAGCTAGAGAACATCATACTAACTGAGGTAACCCAGACTCAAAAGGTGAATCATGGTATGCACTCACTAATAAGTGGATATTAACCTAGAAAATTGGAATACCCAAAACATAATCCACACATCAAATGAGGTACAAGAAGAAAGGAGGAGTGGCCCTTTGTTCTGGAAAGACTCAGTGAAGCAGTATTTGGCAAAACCAGAACAGGGAAGTGGGAAGGGGTGGGTGGGAGGACGGGGGAGAGAAGGGGGCTTATGTGACTTTCGGGGAGTGGGGGGCTAGAAAAGGGGAAATCATTTGAAATGTAAATAAAAAATATATCGAATAAAAAAAAAAAGAGCACTGACTCTTCCTACAGAGGACCTGGGTCGATTCCCAGCACCCACATGACAACTTACTACCAGTTCCAGGGGGTGGCTTCTTCCCCCTCCCCTGTCTTACTTTCAGCCCAAACACCAATGCACATAAAATAAACAAATTATTACAGAAGAAACCAGGAATAGAAGGAATTAATATCAACATAGTAAAAGTTTTACACAACACACCCAAAGCCAACATCCGCTAGATCGGGATAACCTGAAAATATTTGTATTAAAATCAGGAGCAAGGCAAGGGTTTCTCACCTAGTAATCAATACTGTACTTGAAATCTTAATTTAAAAAAAAGGAAAGAAATAAAAAATGATACAAAGAGGAAAGGAAATGAAATTGTCCCTTTTCGCACAAGAAACAGCTGTCTATTCTCAATATACTGAAGATTGCACTAGAAAACTCTTAAATCTGATAAATACCTTCAGTAAAGTAGCAAGATATCAAGGGGGCAAATACAACTCAGCAGCTGCTCAATACATCAATAGTGAGCATTCTGTGAATGAAACCTGGAAAAAACAAAAGTCAATCTACAGAAGTCTGGAAAAATAAAGCACCCAGCAAGAATTCTTCAATGAAGATGGAAGACGCCCACGATTAAAGTTGTGAGCTGGGATTTTTAATAATTCAATACTACATGAAGGAAATTGAAGATGACATTAGAATACGGCAATTAGTATATGACCTTCCACCAAACACTCAGAACTACTGCAAGATTTTGATATACCCATCCTGGGGAAATACTTGAAGGAACTTAAGCCAGCACACAACAGAGTCCCCTGAATAACTGTATTTATTGCTGTACTATTCAGAATAACCAACGTAAACATCAGCCTGGATGTCCACTCACAGATGACTGTAAAAATAAATGTAACATGCCTACAATGGGATATGATTCAGCCATAAAAATAACAAAATTATATTGTTTGAAGGAAAATGGATGAAGTTTGAGCTCATCACAATAAGTGAAGTCAAAGACTCAGAAAGACAAATATCTCACATTACCTTTCAGATGTGAAATATAGATTTATTTTTTTAGAAACACATGAAAATAGGGGGGAGACTCAAGGTCAAAGATTATTGGGTACAGGAACAGGGAGTGGGGTAGAAAGGGGGATTGAATATGATCAAAGAATATACTATACATGTATGAAAACAATAAGGCTGATATCTTATATGGTTAATATATTCCAATGTAAATACTTCATTGGCTACTTGTATCATCTCTGTGAGAAATGTCTCACAAAGGCAACTTTAGGGATTCATTTTAGCTCCTGTTTGATGAGATATAGCCTCATGTGTTTATAAAAAAGATAAAGAAAGGGGGTATATGTTTTATGGAGGTGTGGTGAGGTGTGAGGAAGGGGGTACCTCAGCTGGCCCATGCTAAGGCCTCCCTTCCCCCTGAGGGACCAGACACAGGACAGTATAGTATAGAATGAGTTTATTCAGGGCATGGGGAGGGGAGTCAAGAGAGTAGTAGAGGCAGAGAGAGGCAGAGCAGAGAGAGAGAGAGGGGGGGAGTATGTAGAGGCCAGCCATGAGCACATGGAGGCAGGAAGGGAATGGGGAGCGATGGGGGAAGGAAAAGAAGAGAAAGCAAGATAGGGAGGAGGGGGTAAGCACCCCTTTTATAGTGAGCCAGTAATACCTGACTATTCCAGGTAACTGTGGGGCGGAGCTAAGACAGACCGCTAACAGTCTGTCATGATGGAGGAAGCAAGGCCTTTGGAAAGAAGAGTTGTGGTCAGGCTGACCAGGAAGTAGAGAGAGCTAGTCTGAGGCCTGCTGTGGGCTGGCCAAAGGTCCATCTTCAGTAGCATGTGTCCAACTATTAGGCTCCAATTTCCAAAGTGTTCACAGTCCGTACCTGAAACACCACTACCAGTTGGGAGTCACATGTTCAAACACACAGACCTGGGAGGGATGTACCATACTCTAACTGTAACCATTACCATATGGGAAAAGAGATTCAAATCTGAAACTAGGCATATTTGGTCAAGTTTTTGCATATTTGACTCAACTTTCTTGTCTACTTGTTCATATAACCACTGAGAGAGAAATAAAGTCATAATGTTATGGTAGTCTTGTCTAATTCTTTTAATTTCTTTGGGTCTTTCAGCACTTTGAAGATCATTTACTATATGAAAACGCATCAAGGCTTACTATGTCCTTGACAGAGTAGACTTTTATCACCCTTACATATCTGTTGTGATCTTAAAAAGAGAAAGATGTGTGAGAATATGTTCTATGGGTGTGTGGGGAAAGGGGATGCCTTGTGGGCCCATGCTGAGGCATCCCTTCCCCCTGAGGGACCAGTCACAGGTCGGTATAGTATAGAATAGAGTTTATTCAGGGCGTGGAGAGGGGAGTTAAAGGGGGTGGTAGAGGCAGAGAAAGGCAGAGAGTGGAGAAGCAGAGGCCGGCCATGACCACGTGGAGAGGGGGAGAAGGGAGGAGAGCCAGAGTGTAGGAGAGTGTGAGAATAAGAGATGCAAGAGATGGAGGAGGGGCAGAGCATCCCCTTTTATAGTAGGCCAGGCCTACCTGGCTGTGGCCAGGTTAACTTTGGGGAGGGGCATACCTGTCTGTTGCCAGGTAACTGTGGGGTGGAGCTTAGACAGAATCCTAACAATATCCTTCCTTTGAAGTCTTCTTGGTAGGAACAGAGCCACTCCAGCTTTTTAGTCATTAGCACTTGTGTGAAATAGCCTCATCCTGGTGTTGTGCTTTCAGTGTCTTTTACCTTTATATTGCAATTGTTGCTCTTTGAACAACCATGTACTATGAGGGCTTGTTTCTTACCCATTCTAACTAGATGGGATAAAATAAACATCTCAGGGTTAACAGCAGGAGTGAAGCCCATAAGGCCTGTGCTGTTAGGATCACAGAGACTCAGAACAGGGGAGGGGCCTTAGCAGTTTCAGGAGTTACACTGTGCTGGAGACACAAGTGTAAGCTTTCCATCCCTTTCCCTAACAACAGCGCAGAAGTTAAAACAAAACTGTGATCAGAAAAGCCTGCCCTGGACATGTCTCAGTTAACATTCAGAATGGTTTTTTGTTTTTTCCTCACTGGACCTGCCAGTGCTTATCAGAATAAGACTGGAAAACCAGTGTTTTTGAGAACAGGAAATCTAGTACTTACTAATAAGGTTGCCTGGCAGGCAGCTGCAAGCCAAAGTCCGCTCTTCACTGGAGGGAAGGAGGTCCTCCCCGGGGTCTGCCTTCCTTTCCTGCCCTCCATCCTTCTCTTCCATAGCCCACCGTGCAAGTGCACTTGGTTGGTGACTCAGCCTCAAATACCAATCCCAGTCCGGGTCCCAGGGAAAATGCAGCTCTCTCAAGTGGCTTCAGCAGACAGGAGTTGCCTTTTGAGGATTACGACCCTGCATTGTTAGTCAACACTTAAAACAGTTGCCTCACAGATGGTTTTCTGGTTTTATGGCTTTTTATTGTGAACAGACAAAAACCAGTAGTATTGGTCTACGTGGGTGGGACAAGAAGCTGCGATGGCTTTATTTCCAGGACTTTTTTTTTCCTCCTCTTTCTTTGTATGTGTTTAGTAAGGGGGGAGGTGTGTGTGTGTGTGTGTGTGTGTATGTGTGTGTGTATGTGTGTGTGTATGTGTGTATGTGTGTGTGTATGTGTGTGTATGTGTGTGTGTATGCGTGTGTGTGTGTGTGTGTGTGTGTGTATGTGTGTGTGTATATGTGTGTGTGTGTGTGTGTGTGTGTGTGTGAGAGAGAGAGAGAGAGAGAGAGAGAGAGTTAACTTTTTCTTCCTAAGTATCTTAGAGGAAGAGAACGGAAGCATGACTCCCTTTCCCAGGCTCCTCTGGGGCGCGGGGGGGGGGGGGGGGGTAGTTCAAGAGTTAAGAGATTGCTCTTCCAGAGGACTGAGACTTGAATCCCAGCATCCACTTGATGTTTCCCAGTGATCTGCAACTCCAGTTCCAGGGGATCTGAAAGCCTCTTCTGGACTCTTTGGGTACTGCACACATACAGCATACAGACATACACACGGGCAAAACACCTACGCACATAAAATGGAAAAAAAGTACATTAACATATAAAATAAATCCATACAAGCATACATAAATGAAACAAAAGTTCTTGTGGGTTCTGGGGAAATGAGTGGAAGATAAAGTATGAAGCCTGCCTTACTCTGGATGTTAGGGTAAGGGGCTGAAAGGCATGTTCAGGAGGATTCCCAGGCTCTGGACTGTTCTGCAGGACTGAGATGGCTGGGAATAAGAAGAGCCACTATCTTGTAGAGAGGGGTCTTTCTTAGCAAACACCCCACTTTCAGGAGTAGAATTGGTAAGGCAAGGAAGATGGTCCTGGCAGTGAATATGGGGCAGCATAGATAAGCCCTCACTTAGTGTGGGGGCTTCCCTTACATGGGGTGCAATACCTTCTCTCACCAGGAGGGAGAATAGATAAAAAATGGAGTCAGAGCCACAGCAAGTGGTGAAAACCCAGCAGCACAGAGAGTGACAGAGTTACAGTGTCACATCATTCAAGCATTCTAGCATTAGGGATTCATACTAAATAGTAGCAAAGACAACTATATTCTCAGTATAACACAGATGTAATCATACTACATACAAGTCTGCACACTCATACATACATACAACACACACACTCACACATACACACAACACACACACTCACACATACATACTCATACACACACACTCACATACACACACATACTCATACACACACAGACATAAACATACACAGACACACATACACACATAAATACACATACACACAGACACACATAAATACACATACACACAGACACACACATACATACATATATATATACATATACACATAGACACATATAAATATACATACTTACACACAAACATATGTACACACAGACACAGACAGACACACACATACACACTCCACACCTGTGCACATGCACAGTCCCCACTATGCCATGGTACAAACAGGAGACCAGAAAACAGATTTTTCAGGGTATGTTCTTGTCTTTGACCTCACCGAGGTAGAGCCTCTCACATTTTGCTGCTGTGCCCGTGCATTGACTGGCCCAGGAGCTTCTGTCAGAGTCTCCTGCCTCTGCCTCTGATGTTCCCCCAGAAATGCATAGATGACATGCATGCCACCACATCTAGCTTTTCTTGTGGACTCCAGGGAGCAAAGACAGGTAATGAGGCTTGCATGCCGTTTTTCACCCACTGGGCCATCTCCTCAGACTCCTCAGAAGCTTGGCTTCTAAAAGGATGTTATGACTTTTAAATAATATTCGATTATTTACCTAACACACATAACTCACTGGGAAGTAATAACAATAAATGCTGTCACTGCTCACACCAGTATCAGTCACTACTCTACAAGTTAGTACGTGGGTCTCCTTACATGACGCCATGTTTTTTTTTAGATATTTTTCTCTTTTTTTTACTTTTTAAAATTAATCACATAAGTGCCCAACATTACTGGGATCACCCTGCTTCTAAGTGTCATGGGAGTCTGGACTGGAGTCAAGTTGGAAGCCGATGCTACTCGTGTGGCACATGCTGGGTCTGTCACGTGACCAGTTCCTGTTGGCACTTGTGTTCACAGTTCTCCTACACGCTTCTCCCACTCTCAGTGCAGGCTTAGCGTCTTAGTCACAGTTTCTATTCCTGCACAAACACCATGACCAAGAAGCAAGTTGGGGAGGAAAGGGTTTGTTCAGCTTACACTTCCACGTTGCTGTTCATCACCAAAGGAAGTCAGGACTGGAACTCAGGAAGCAGGAGCTGATGCAGAGGCCATGGAGGGATGTTCCTTACTGGCTTGCTTCCCCTGGCTTGCTCAGCCTGTTCTCTTATAGAACCCAAGAATACCAGCCCAGAGATGACCCCACCCACATGGGCCCTCCCCACTTGATCACTAATTGAGAAAATGTCCCACAGCCGGATCTCATGGAGGCACTTCCTCACCTGAAGCTCCTTTCTCTGTGGCAACTCCAGCCTGTGTCAAGTTGACACACAAAATCAGCCAGTACCCTTAGAGACTTCAGCTCATGGGAAGGTGATGGCCCGACCTGTCCAGGTCACACCAACCTGTGAAGCAAATGCAGATGTTTCCAGGTTTGCTTTAAACACCTACTACGTGCAGTAACTCATGCACTTGGACTCTTATGTTGGGGCAGCTTACAGGGCTTTATTTACATTTCCACTGTGAGAGCATGAGGTCTTTCTTGCCTTGTGCACCTGAACTGAAGCCATCCTAAAGTCTTGCTCTCATTCTTAAAATAGAAGACTTGAGTGTTTTTATCAGTTATTTTCTTCCCTAAAGATTTCTCATGTCCACAAACACTCTATACCTGGGCTGCTCCAGGACCGACTGTGTGCAGAACATGATATGGGGTAGGCCAGTCTTCACTAACAACTAATTTCTGACCTATTTCTTATTCAGTATATCTTTATGTAGAATGTTACGATGCATCCTCCCACTGAATCTTTGAACATCTGCACAGGTGACATGATTTTACTCATCTTGACACGCAAATTTTTGAAAATTTTATTATTAAACTCTTTCTCACTAGGCACTCCCTAACACCCACACATACATACATACACACACCCACACATACACACTCATACATGCATTTGTGCATGTATGCATTGACTCACATGTGCAAAAACATGTGCATGCATATATGTATGTATATGTATGTGTGTATATATGTATATGTATACATATATATGTGTGTGCATGTATATGCATATATATGTGTGTCTATGTATATATATATATGTGTGTGTGTGTGTGTGTGTGTGTGTGTGTGTGTGTTTTGGCCCTTTTTCTTTGGTATACACACTGGATGGTAGGACCTACAAGATTAGCCATAAACCTAATTTAACATTCTTCTTGACCAAAGTAACTTTGATGTTTTTTTTCCAGTTTATTATTTATGTATTTTATACCTAGTAATTATAATGCATATGCTACTACTAGTTAGCCTCATTCAAACTTTTAAAACTAAGTAACTGTCAGTTCCAAAGGACAACACAGTTCCCCAAACTCCAAAGGGCACTCCATATATCCAGAAATGAGCACATCTCACACTGTACCAGGATTTCTGGTGATTAGATTTAAAAAACAGAATTTCTCAGGAACCGGTGAAACCTGTTCCCCTCTGCTGAGAAGGACCATTTTCCTTACCTGTGGTAAGAGACATATGACTATTTTTGGTGCCTATGAGCATGTCAAACCTCATGCTGGCCTCCTGGATCCCTCAGTGTCTCTGTACCTGTCACCCATCCTAGCCCTTCTCACCTACCCACAACCCTCCTCCCTCCAGCTCATGATCCTCCCTCCTCCCAGCCGCTCATTTCTTCCTTCTTACACACTACCATTTTGCTTGCCGTGCCCACTGCTTCCCTCAACATGTTGTCTCTCTTCTCTCCCCTCCTGCTCTCTCCCCTCTCGCACACATAGCCCTGGTCATGCGCAGTCTATTTGTTCTTTCTCTACTTGACTTTTCCAGATGCCCCTGGCTACTCAGGTCTCCTTTTCATAGCTACGACAAAAATCCTCTCCCTAACCCCATGGTGGATCAGTCACCTTTCCAAATTTGTTCTCAAATTTAGGAATCAAATAAAGCATATGCTCTCTATATGATCTATAGCTACCTGTATATCTACACCACCTATATCTATATGTACTGCTAGCTTTGAACAGTAGAATTTTTTCGTCATGGTATATCCAGATAACAGAAATAGTTATCAAGACATAGGAAGACAAAGCAGAAATCAAAATCCATTTTCCAAAGTGGAAAAAAATAAAATCTTAAAAGGCTGCATTTCCAATCAAACCTTTTACATTTCAACATTTTCAGACTTTTTTTTAAGACCTAAAAATCTATAGATTTTTATTCAAGTGCTATAGAACGTTCTAGGAAAGGTCATTGACTTCTTGGATTTGGGATGGAACAGTATTAGCAGAGAGAGTCACTGAAGGCAGCAAGGGGACACCGTGTCATTACACATGTGTCCTAACCCATAGAGAGTGTATCACAAGACCTAAATCCTGAGTGATCTGTGGATCGCAGTTCATAAGAGATAGGCAGTGATTTGCTCCTGCTTGCAAATATCCCATAGCAATGTCAGAAATGAGCAGCAGAGGAAGCTGTTCAAGAGGTGAAGGGATAGGGAGAAAGTCTGCACTTTTTGCTCAAATTTCCTATAAATATAAGGCTGTTTGAAAAACAAAATCCATGGCTCAGAAAGGTTAGGAATGCATCGATGATGAAAAGCCTATCTTTAGAATTCTAAACAAAAACTGGAGACGTTTTCAAACTATATGGGGACCAAAAAAAATGTTCAGTTAAAGCTCATTATCGACTTACTACAAGGCAGCCTGGGAGATGCACCATCCTAAAAACACATCTTCTGGGCTCAGCTCTGTCTTGCTTCCCTTGTGCCTCAGTTTTGTTCTCCCCCCCCCCCTTCACTGAGGAATAAGGAGGAAGTTTGGTGTTTCCTGGTGAACATGATTGAGGTTTAAGCTGAGCCTGGGTTCTTCTAGGAACAATGTCTTGAAAGACAGGTTTGTTCTTTTACGATAAAGCAGAATCTGGTTCAGTGATGTAAAAGCAGAGGTGTCCTTCAGGAATTAGCCTGTGTCATTTGACTTTTATGGGGGTTTTTGTTTAATGAGAGTTAATGATTAAGTATATTTGGCCCCATTACTGCTTGCTTGTCAAACCACTCAGCAAGTTCTGTTCCTAAAGAAATGTGGTGGGGTTTGGGAAAGAAAAGTGTTTTATCCTTAACAGTTTGGATGATGGTTATTTACACTTTAAATTTGTTTCCAATTAAATAACCATTTTTTTTTTAAAATTAACATTCTCAAAACATCGAAGCCTAGGGATTTGTATTCAAATGCTTTGTGCTGCATAAAGGGACTCGTCCCAAAAGTTATTTAAAAAAGTAGTTCTTACTGGGTTGTGGGAATCAATTTTGAAGTGAAAACACAATGGATAAAATTAAATTGCGAATTTTCTGTCTCCATCGTGATGAAGTGGGATGCTATGTGTGCTGATGTCAGCACGGGGTCTGTTCTTTTCACGTGGAAATGACTGACCTGCTGCCCATAGGAACAAAATCACGGGGGAAAAAAAGGAGAAAAAAAAAACTTCGCCAAATGAAGTTTCATTTTAAAATGCAGATCCTATTATCAAACCCCACAAAGGCATACCGCCTCTGACAAGTGAAGTGAGAGAGAAAAAATCCACCCTTCAAAGCTAATTGTGGTATTAAAGTATGCATGAAAAAAAAAGAGAAAAATGGCATATAGTTATTAAAAGTAGTTTTGTAATGCAGACACACTTTTTCATGGAAACAGTAACAACAGCCTCCAGGGGAGGGGGCGGGGAGGGTGTGTGTGTGTGCCTGGAATGAATAAGAGGGAGCTTCTTCCAGATGAATGAACAAATGAAGGGATGCTTTCGGGGGCGGGAGGGGGGGGACCAAACCAAAAAATGGTTTAAGGTGACTAATTAAGACCCCCTCTTAGAAAAGCTGTTGCTAGGTAAACAAAACTGTTTAAAACATGTTCATCATTAAAGTGTCCCCTGACAGAAGGATGAGGCAGCAGACTTGGTGACAGAAGGGAGGAGAACAGCATATGGCCCCCCGTTCTGTCCCCCGCTGACAGACTGGCTCACTGCAAGCCCTTTTTGCTCTGTATTCCATGCACACAGCAGATTGCTAGGCCCCGACTTTCCCATCTGTACTCTAGACTCATGTGCCACCAATGTGGCTGCCACTCGGCCCCCAGCCCCAGGCTGTGAGGAAGGGCAGGGACCCGGGCTTAGCCTAAACCTGTACTAGGAAGATACAGGGGAGATTAAAAGCCAGTGTTCCTAACGTTTTCTGTAATATGTTGTTTCCACAGCATTACATGGTATATTTCCAGTGGGGATTAGCCCATCCATCCCGACCCTGTTGACCCCTTCCCCAATTTTTCTTTTTTTAATCTTTTTGTTTTCATGGAGAGCCCAAGCACTGTCGTAAAATTCCAAACTGCTTAATTGCCATGCTGTAAAAATTTGCATTTCAGAGATATGTCATCCCACCATTAAATGGTCCAAGGTGTTGGTTCCTAGGTCCAGTCATGAACCCATGAAGAACGTTCACTCCTGGGTCTCGGTGCAGAATGTGTTGTCGAATTCAAATCAGTGGTGATTAGGGTTTGAAATACTGTCGAGACCGACTACAACTTTATTCTCTTTGGTTCCAGGCTCAGGACGTGCTGACAGTCCTCTTCCTTCACGATCGGGATGTTTAAGCCACGTTTAGAGAGCTTGGTCTCTGGGCTGTGGGTTCTTTGAAAGCATTTGCCTTCTTATTCGATATGTATTAAAATAATAAAATGAATTTTGTCTCCCCAAATTGCCTTTTATTAGACTATCAAAAGCTATCACTTGGCTAGCTTGCAAAGGCAAACCTGGATGTTTGTCCACCGAATTTCTTTTACATGAATGAAATGTTTGGAAATCTTGGGCAGTGGTTAAACCAAGCTGCCTAGTCGGGTTGAGATTTGGCGATAGAGAAACACCCTGGCACTGGGCCCTACTAGGGAAGAAATACCTACGGTTGGTGGACACAGAGAATCTCAGAGCAATATATTCTGTTTCTTGGCCCTTTGAATGTAGCTGAGTTAGCTTCATGGCCGGGATGATTGACAGCCTACTCTGAGAGACACCCTTCACTTAAAAGTCCATTTGCTTATGTCTGCACCCCTCAACCCAGAGTGCCCATTAAAATTAAAGGTAATTCACCTAGCTCAAGCTACAGTAGAGATCCCGAGGCACTGGACTTCAACTGGAGCTCCCCTAAAACCCATTCCAGCTGGAAATTTTGATGCAATCTAGCAGTCACACAGACAGGAGAATGTCTGAAGTTACCAGCATGGGTCTATTGAAGCAGAGTGTGATGTGTTTATATATATATATATATATATATATATATATATATATATATATATGAAGAATAAAGAGAGGGGAGATATGTTCTATGGAGGTGTAGTCAGGTATGGGGGATGGGGGTGCCTTAGTGGGCCCATACTAAGGCATCCCTTTCCCCTGAGGGACCAGACACACAATGGTATAGTATAGAATATAGAGAGAATAGCATGGAGAGAGGAGTTAAGAGGGTAGTAGAGGCAGAGAAAGAGAGAGGGGAGGAGAGAGAGAGAGGGAGAGAGAGGGGGGAGAGGGAGAAGGAGAGAGAGGGAGAGGGAGAGGGAGAGGGAGAGGGAGAGGGAGAGAGAGAGAGAGAGAGAGAGAGAGAGGAAGAGCAAGAGAGGAGGGGGCAAGCAGCCCCTTTTATAGTGAATCAGGGAATCAGGCACACCTGGCTGTTGCCAGGTAACTGTGGGGCAGAACTTAGACAGAATGCTAACAGGGTCAAAAGTAGACAGGAGAGTAAGGTAAGGGGGATGGGGATACCAAATCTTCACAAAGAAAGAAATCTACAATCTACAAGAGTCCAATCTACAATAAATGGACAAAAAAAACTATGAATGGTATGTGGTGGCTATGTCCTGGTTATATAGTATTTTTATTTTCTTTTCATACTCTCTTGGTTTTTCTGTATAACCAGGGTTTGGGTGGCAAAACAGTTTTGTCAAAGCAACCATGACTCTACTGAGAGGTACACATTGACCAGTAATCCGGGCTTACTGAACCCTGGCCCCTTGTTGGAGTCTTCCAGTTAGCAATAAGCCTGACTCATTTCAGGACTCATTGTTTTTTAAAAAGGCAAAGCACGTGTAAGCAAAAGCCCTGTGAACCAGCTTCTGAATTGTGAAATTGTTCACCCAGGAGAGACCACAAGAAGTAAGAAGGTGACAGGAAATATTCAAGAGTGGTATCTGGTTAAATGCTTCAGGAGTAAGAGGTGCTGTGTTGGGGGTCAAAGCTAAGAAAACTCACTAGAAGCTTAAAAATGAATGCCTTATTTCTGTACACACAGGGAGGCGGCCAGTCTGGGATCTGAACCTAGATCTTGAAGAGAGATTGTACAACATTTCTATAGGATGGGAACATGAAGCAAAGGGGATTGGGCTGGGTTGTTGTTGCATTGATAAATCATATTTTGACCCAAGGGGTTAAACAAGGAAGTTGACATCGGTGATTGGGTCTTAAATGGATCACCTGGTTTTAGTGTCCTTGAGTCAGCTTTTGCAGTCAGGTCCCCTCTTGACGCTGGCCCTGAATTTTGGAATGCTAAGGGAACAAAGGAGTAAGCTAGCTATACATAGTTAATTATATCAAGGCAAGAAACACATTTGTGATTTCTGGGCCTTAGTTTAGATAACAGGATAATAGCGTCTTTCCTCTTTACCTCCTTTACTGGTTAACAGGCAAACACGCAACATCTGAAGAAGCAGGAAAGGAGTTGGATCCAGGAGCCTAGAAACATAAACTCAGCTTTGATCCAGCCAACAAGGTGAAATTTGTTCCTGAGATGGCTAAACTCAGGAAACTACCTACTAACAGGCTGGTACAATGCTAAAAAGTACCTGGAAACTTTACACAGCCCTGAGCATGGTCCTAAGAAGCCAGTTTAGGATAAATCATTGAAAGCCAGGGTGGTGGTAGTAGTGGTGGTTGTGGTGGTGGTGGTGGTGGCGGTGGCTGCACATGCCTTTAATCCTAGCACTCAGGAGGCATAGGCAGATGGATCTCTGAATTTGAGGCCAGGCTGGTCTATAAGCAATTCTGCCCTTCCCCAACTCCAGTGTGCACTTCAAGTGTGGACCATTATGAGGTCCAACTTCTGAAACCAGCAATGAAGAAGGTCATGGGCAGGATGAAAGGAGGCTGAAGGGAATCCAAAGAATTGTAGACAGATGGGACATGCTTTATTCACCAGAACACACCACTAGGCAGGCAGATGCCAGCAGACCAGGCACACAAGTTGTAAGCACAATCACACACATGTGTGCCTGGCACACAGCTTTGACAGAAGTAGGAACACAGGCCTATGGGCAAACACACCCAAGCAGGCTGACATATACAAAGGGTCAAACCTTTTGACCTCAAAGCCATATTTATGCAGCACTACACAAAAGTGACATTTTTCCAGAGATAGTATATCATATATCAGATTACATGACTGCTAACTTAGAGGTTTCATAAACAGCCAATGTCATCATTTTGTGTTGTCTCATGGGTCCCCCTATGGCCAGCGTTTGTTGTCCAAGTCCATGCTTGGGATTCATATCAACACCATACTCTCTGAAATGTTTAATTGGGGCTGGCTCATAGGTTCAGAGGTTCAGTCCATTATCATCAAGGTGGGAGCATGGCAGTGTCCAGGTAGGCATGGTGCCCGAGGAGGTGAGAGTTCTACATCTTCGTCTGAAGGCTGCTAGTGGAAAACTGACTTCCAGGCAGTTAGGAAGAGGGTCTTAAAGCCCACACCCATAGAGACATACCTACCCCAACAGGACCATACCTACTCCAACAGGACCACACTTTCTGATAGGGCCACTCCCTGGGCTGAGCATATGCAAACCATCTCAAAGCTCTTGCTACACTACACACATCTGAGTTACATTTATTCTCTCATGTTCATCCCATATGCGTCCTAGGTCATATCTTCTCTTTTCTGTTCTTATCAGGGGAATCTCAACCCAATCTTTCTACTATTTATCCCATGTACATATGGATTATGCCCATGTCACATAGGTGCATGAACTAAGAAAGTAAGTTGTGATTAGAGAGAACAAGTGCTAAGAAAAGAAAGTCCTAATGCTGTGCTTTGTGAGCCACAATGGAACAGAATGTCGCTGTGCCTGGTAGGTGGCCCCAATCAACTGGAGGGGATATCAGGGGACTTGCCCACTGACCGTCCTGTTTTGGTGAATCAAAGGTGACTGAAACTTGGTTAAACACATCTGCTTGTTGTTGAAAGTATGTTCCTTTGCAATTCCCATCTTTTTCATTCACTTTTTAAAAAACTTGACTTATAATTGATAGGTTTGCTACAAACCCATGCATTCTGTAGTAGAAAAATGATATCAGCCCAGGATTTTGAGAGGTTCTTGGATTCATGTATAGAGAATTGACTTGTGTGACTTGAAAATTAGGGCTCCCATGTCTCCCGATATCTGTTTGATCACCATGACAGAGAGGTAGGAATCTTCACAAACATCTTCTACCTCAGAATTAGAAATGTAGTCCCCAGACACCCTCCTGCCAAAATTATAGTATTAGCTGATGAAACACAGATGAATATTTTCAAACACAGTAAGCATAGTCATTCTCTATCCCTACCTGACAAGTATTACTTAGTAGTCATCACATAGTCACTGTGGCCAATGGTGAGGCTCCAAATAGATGACCCTCATTCCCCACACTGAAGACATTAAATCCAGAGAAAGGGTATTTTAACATGAGTTGAACAATATGATCAGGACATGCATCTGGTATCAAAAGTGCTTTAGCTCAAAGTTCCAAGAGAATGTTTTCCAGAGATTCCAGTAAATCCCGCAAAGAGAGGCCCTCTCTCTCAGAGGAAAAGACCAGTGATCATCACAGTCCACAATGGATATCATTAGTGTGAAATAATAATTAAAATGTACAATTTTAACTTGAGCTGGGAGATATTCTGCAAGACAACACTCAATAGCCACCTTATGAATTACTTTCTATTTAAAGCATAGCTCATTTTTACACATTAGCAGAGTGGGAAAATTAGTTCTTCTCTATCTATATGCTAATATGTGAATGTTCTAAAGCATTCATACGAGATATTCAAAACAAGGAAGGCCTGAGATTGGGACTGGGTAGATGCCTTTTACTGTCTCACTCAGTAAAATATAACTGGTCTCGTTACAAGGAGACAGTACTGAAGTTCTCAGGCACTGTGTAGAGGCTCTCTCTTAGGTTCATTGACTGAAAGCAACAGAAACTGATTAAGTACACAGCTCACCTTAAGTAGGAAAGATGTTTTAGCAGGCAAGCCCTGTAATACTGAGCCAAATGACCAGGCTGGAGGAAAGTAACTTATAGCATCTGTGGCTAACCAGATAATGCAAGACTGGAGATAAAATACACTTCTTGGAGAAGGAATCAAGATACCTATAGGAAACAACAAACAACAAACAAAAACAAAAAACAAAACAACCATCCTCTCCCTCTTCATAAATATGCTGTCTTCTCAGAAGACCAGTAATTTTCCCATTGTCAAGTACCACTGCCATCACTATTAACCACAACCTTTTTCCAAAGTGACAAGCAACTCTAGCAACTTCGCAGATGCCCTCTAGGTTTGGCATCTTCCTTGGCTGAATTTCAGTATCTAGCCCACTTCCTGATTGTTTACAGGTACAATGATGGAGGAGGAAGACTCTCTCCTTCCTTTTCAGTATGGGAAGGTGTGAGACAGGGAGGGAGTGGCAGGCACTACACTCTTCCTGTATAAATCATTATCACAACGACCCCTCAAACAGTAAAAAGATATCAGAAAGTCCACCATCTTTATTTTGTTGTTGACTCCAAACTAAAATTATGGTACTTAGAAGTCTTACATTCAGTATTTGCTTCTAATTTTAAAATTAAGAAAAATATTAGAAGTCTAGGAGAAACCAAAAATAAACAAACAAACATTACTTATCATGGAAAGATAAAGAAGTTCTACTTCCTTTTCCTGGGAAAAGAAGAGATTGAAATAGGAGTTACGATCGGAAACCACGGCTGAACCCTGGTGTAAGCCATGCAAAGCTCAATGGATTCTTCCAAGATTTTTTCCAAATGCATTTTCCCTGAAACACACAGCGAATCATGGGCTTGTTCAAAGTTTAAAATCTCCTAAGAGAGCCTATCTAAATTTCCTACGGTATGATAAACCCTTAAGAAATTTAGCAGGATTTGTCAAGTGACTAGCACTTTCTATTCTCATGTCTGCCTTGTATTCTCAAGGGCAGACACGAGAGTACACATAACACTGTGAACTGGATCATGGTCATTTTGTTGTTTCCTCCTCCCTGGTGTTTGTTGGAAGAGCTCAACTTCTTTTGCCCACTTGGTTTGGAATTGAGGTCTCAGGTGTGAAGTCGGTTTCGACAACTGAATCCGCTGAGTATCAGAAGCAGCATTTTTTAGAAGCAGCATTCTTTCCATCTTACGTGTCCTCACAAATACCACAAAGCTATTGTTGGAAGACCAATTTTCCAGAAGTCATGGGGGTGGGCCCTGAATGGCATATTTGGGTTTGCCTAATGTGCCTAATGTGTCTTTTTTTTTTTTTTTAAATCCAGCCATTTTTCTCAGGGCTGTGTTTATAATAGGTGTCCTTAATAGATGGAATGATATTTCCTTTTGGAGCGAAGTCTCCTTTCCAAACTCACTTAATGCTTACTTTATATGGAACTCACAGCCTCACTTCTCCTGATCAGGCTTAATACAAGCATGCTATTCATACTGTTCACCTAGGACCCCTCCATAAATTCAGCTTTCTGCAAAGCTTTCTGCAATGGACCAGAGAGTAAATATTGTAGGTTTTGAGGGGCAGTGTGAGTGCTGATAGACATGCAACTGTGCCATTTTATAGCCAATGCAACCATAAATGGTAGTAAATGAATTAGCTTGTTTATGTTCCAAGTGGACTCTGTTTACACACAGAATATGACTTCTATGGAAGACACAACGTCCTACATCTTGTGTAACTTGGAGTTTGCAGAGGAGACAAGCCTGATTATCAACTTCAGACTAATAAGTGATTTGTCAGAAATCTTGATAAACACAGAAATGGCTCCTTGATGGACCACTTTGTGAATATCAAATATGACACTGGCTAAAAGTTCTCTGAAACCACAAACCCCTGAGGGATGAGAGTCAGTTACTCTCCATCAATTAAAATATCATAATTACTTTACTTTATAACAGTGTTGTTGAACCTGAACTACAGTAGACTGAAAACATTTGGTTTCTTTTAAATACATTTCTGGAATGTTTGTATCTCTCTGGGAGATTTGTACCACAATTTATACTCATTATGCTATCATTATCTCGGTAATTTCTTTTCCATGTGTAAGCTTTTATTAAAGAAATCCAAAAGGTTCTCTTATTAAATTAAGATGAAATGGCAATTAATCTACAACATTATCAGAGACAGGAACAGGCATTTATCTGAATCTCTGTTTATAGACATCAATGGCCAGTTAGTGTACTAATATTTAGGAGGACAACATGATAAAAGACTTGCCTCCTCTGTTAGCACATTCTATATTAACATATTCCTGTCACCAGTTAGGCAATTAACAGAGACTAAAGGAATACTAATTGTAGCCTTCCCTGCCAATGTGACAGGTCAACTTTGTTCCTGGGAGCTTGGTAATTGATTCATAATCATTATAAAGGATAAAAGACAGCAATTCTCTTGATATTGCTACAGAAATTGATGTTAGCAAAGGGCCCATGTTACATGACTTTGTTGTAAAATATATCCTCTAGGGAGATAAAGGGCCAGTAAAGTTTCCCAAAAGAGGAAAGACAAGAATGCAGGAAGGGTCCAAAGTGATGCCAATTTTTTCATAGATGATGATAGTTCTGGAGAAAATGGCTGCAACACTGCTCTTCGTTTCGTGAATGCATACCAGTCAAATGCCAGTCTTCAAAATAACTACACAGACTAAAAGCTTCTGGTGTGTCCTCCTCAGTCACTTTCCTCAGTACCAAGAGCGTCTCCTTTATATACTCCCTGCCAATTTTATGTTGACTGCTCCATTGCCAATGAGTGAATATTTTTTGAAAAATCACCTTGGCCAAAAGCAAACTTGCATGGGTCCTGCTGGATGCAGTGCAGGAGGACAGAGAAGTTCCTGGGACTTTGGAGACAAATGAGGAAAGAAACAGGCAGCCTAGTGTCAGGACTGTCAGGAAGAATGAAGAGTAGGATGCACCAACAGCACCAAGGTGCAGAAGAAAGTTATGCAACTGTCCTATTAACATACTGGATTTTATTTGACTCCATTATATTTCATCAAATAGTTTAGAAAGCCCCCAGCATAAAACATCACCCTAATTATAATCATATATTTGGAGATTTAGCGTGCATACCATAATGTACCATTAGTTACACAAATAACTAATAATTTGCTAATGACAATATTATGTTAAGTCAGTTTAGGGGCAATTAAAGTGAGTGATATTTACATATGCCTAATGAATCACAGTCGATGGCAGATTAAGAGATGCTAATGAATATTCATCCAGACATTCGCAACCAGCTTCACAGTTTATAAACTGAATTATGGTTGATTTGCCCTTTTAAAAATGAATATGTGAGTATCTTCTGCATGGCGAGAATGAACAATTGGGCCTGACTGTAAAAAAATTTTAAAGCAGTGTACTGGTCAGAACACAAAACATTTTTATGCACTCTCATATCTGGGCTTCACGGCTCATTTTTATATCGTCGATCGGTGTTGATGAACTATCCGCATTTTCACTTGCACCCGTGACATGAAATATCGGAGTTGTTTGGTATAAGATTGAATGGAATCCAAGTTTTATGCAGTCCTGCTGAGGAAATAATTACAGGTAGTGTTTGCCACTGAAGCAGTGGCTGCAGACTCTTGTTTTATGTTGCCGCCATCCTTCTGTGACCTGGAAGGATGTATTAGTGGCGGTAGTTTGTCCTGATAAAATTGGGATGGATTTATTAGCCATTCAAATAGCTCATTTTAAACAGTCACAAAACAATAGTACAGCCCTGTTCATGCAGGTTAAGACTCAACAAGGGTATGGTTGGGATATTTTTTTCCTAAAAGTGTAACCCTTCTTGCCATGGGGAGCTTGAATATGATCTTTTATCCCCTTGGCAAAAAGTTAAGGGTGAACTCTTTTGTCTTCTCTCAGATCCCATAGCAGTTCTAGGAGAGCTACAATATCTACAGATGCCATTTTATTTGACTTTAAATAAGATGGGTTTTGTCTCTGCAATGTCCAGTTGGAAAATGACTTAACAATTACTGTTAGGTTTCTTATATAAGGATGCAGAGTCTGGAGACAAAAGTATCTTTGGGTGATGGGAGAAGGTATGTAATTGAAAGCTGACCAGAGCATAACACTAACCTCTTATCAACAGACTATTAAGGGGTCATCCAAAACTAGAGAAAGCCTTTTGAAGACACAGAGGTTGACATTACACTCGACATCCCAATTTAGCAAGCTTTCACAGGGTAATGTCCTTGTGTATTGTCAGACAATTAAGAGGTCAAATAGTTCACACTGACAAATTAATGACAAAATTAATGGCAGTTTAGCTTCAGAAGCAATTCCAATGGAGTGCGTTGCTGGTAGGGTAGAGCTATAGGCATGACCTTCCAGTCTACTACATCTTTTATCTACAGGGTTCCTTGGTGACTGACTGATTTCTGGGTGATACAGTGTTCTGGGGGAGGTTAGCTGGACAAAGTTCTCCCTACATATCACTTGGTGGAAGAATCTAGTACTGTATTTCTGTTCAGTGAGTCAACCACATAACCCTGCTTTATAAATCCTGTGATCTTCTCTCTCTTATTTCAATACAATTCTGCTTTTTAAATATTTTTGTGGCTTTATCTTCCATACACAGGATTTGTAAATTCAAAGCCGTGTTCAGATTACATTCTCTTGGCCATGGGATGCCTAGGACCCATGCTAATTTGGAGATGCCTTCCTGTGAAACACATGTGAAGAACCTTCCGAAGCCAGAATGCAAGTTCCCTGATGCCCGCTGGTCTTCATGTGCTGGAAGCAAGACTGCATCCTCCCCTGACCAACCTTCTTTAGCCCTGGGCCTTTCCATTATATTGGAAAGTAGATGATTTTTAACTGTGATATTTGGGACAATAGTATTGTAGAGAATGCTGTGGGAGGTTCTGCAGAAGGAAAGGTAGAATGCAACATCGTTGGCATTTTCTAGGCCTTCAATTCTAGCTTCAGTAAGGGCTGCTGGGCTTTTGTTATTTTACTTGGAAGACTTCCTGAGGGGTGGGCATCACTGATATAAAACAAGTTATAAGAACATCACGGTTTGAGTGAGAAGTATCCCCACAGTTTCAGGCATTTGAACTCCTGCTCCCCAGTCAGGGGCCCTGTTTGGGAAGATTTTCGGGAGGTGCAGAATTGCTACAGAAAGCACCCCATCAGTGGGTTTCGAAAGCGCACAACACCATCTCACTTTCACTTTGCTCTTCCTGTTCTGTGTCTGTGGTTGAAGATAGGATCTCAAAGCTTCCTGCTCCGGGGCCAGGCCTGCCACTTGCTGCTATGCCTCGACACCACAATGGAGTCCTCTTCTGGAACCTTAGGCAAAAATGAACGTTTTCTTCCATAAATGGCTTTTGGCCATGGTATTTTCTATCACATTAAGAAAACAGTAACTACCAAGAAGAATTTTTGGCAGACCGGGTCTCAAATCCATGTGCTGACACTGGTCAGTTCTTTCACTTCTGTGAACATCAATGGCCTCATCCAGAATAATGGACAAGTAGGAACTACCTCTGGAACTGTGGACATAGCTCCACAGTACATTGCTTTGTTCATCTGTGAGTGGTTATCAGTTGGACATAGTGTCTGGGTTTAGACAGAGGGCTTGTGCCCGCTTCCCTTTTTATCATTGGAACCAAGTCAGACATAGACCTAGGTAGGTCCTGTACATGTAGCCATAGTCTCTGTAAATCCATATGTGGATTTGTCCTCTTGTGTCTAGAGGGTGTCTTAGTTAGGGTTTCCATTTCTGAATTTCCATTTCTGAGACACCATGATCAAGGCAACTCTTACAAAGGAGATTATTTAATTGGGGCTGCCTTACAGGTTCAAAAGTTCAGTCCATTATCATCATGACAGGAATCACAACAGTGTTTAGGCAGACATGGCACTGGGGAAGGAGCTGAGAGATCTATATCTTGAACCCAAAGCACTCGAGAGCAGACCGTGTTCCCAGCAGTTAGGAGGGGGGGTCTCAAAGCCCACCCCCACAGTGACATACTTCCTACAACAAGGCCATACCTCGTAATAGTGCTGCTCCCTGGGCCAAGCATATTCAAACCACCACATTGGGCATTATTTTCTTGGTGTCTTCTATCCCCTCTGACTCTCACATTCTTTTTGCCTTCTCTTCTGCAGGGTTTCCTAAGCCCTGAGGGGAGGAATTTGATGGAAACATTCCATTTATGGTTGAGGGTTCAAGATCTCTCATTCAATGAACATTGTCAAATTATGATTCTCTGTATTTGTTCTCATCTACTGCAGGAGGAAGCGTCTCTGATGATGAATGAGAAAAAAGACTGATCTATGAGTATAGCATAATATTATTAGTCATTTTATAGCTACATACATTCCTTAAGCATAACAGTAGTGTTTGGCTCTCCCCTAGGTTCCTGGCCTATCTGATCTCATTATCCGACTTTCCATTTTATCATGTTTCCAGGAACATTTTCCACTGTTTCCTGAGCTAGCCATTCATACCTGTATCTGTCATCCATCCTTCTATGAACAGGTACTATAGCTGGCCTATGCACCATCACCACATTGCTAGGCTTGGGAGCGCCTTCCCTTCACATCCTGTGCCAGCCCTCCCTTCTGCAGCATGTAGCTTTTGTTGTAGGTCTCCAGTTAGACTTTGTGTTTCTTGAAGGGAGGTGTTTGGTTTTTATCAACCAGACCCTACATGATCAAGAGAGTCTTTATAACAGAGGAAGTCCACCGTACAGACCTCATATTTAAAACATGCTCAGCTTTGTCTTTATGAACAAGTGGGCATGAACTGAGGGAAATTGAAACTGACATCCAGGTGGGAAGTAGACTTAATTTTTTCTTCTTTCGAACTCTCTGTCCTGGCCCCTCTCCCAGGCAGTGTTACCTCCCTGACCTGACACCTGCCAGAGAGAATTCCTTGGCTCCGTGCACTAGCCATGCCCTTTAACTGGACTTGGACATTTTGTCCCTTGGAACGTGAACATTTTGTTTTCACGGTTCTCTGATTTGGCTCTTCTCAGGAGAAGATGGCTCATACCTTGTACATCTCTCTCTAATCAAGATGATTTTACTTTAAACTCTGCAATAGTTCTTTTCACTTTTTTGCATGCTTATTTCCACATTGGAAGAATGGTCTTGGGTGGAGAGCCTTATTGATTGTTCATATTGTCTTTGTCAGGTCACGTGTTAGTATCTAGGTCTTGTGGATTTCCCCACCCGAGATGGCTGTCCTCTGATTCTCCACTGGGGACCTTAGTTGCTGCATACCCATTGTAATACAGCTGCCAAAATGGCAGGGAATTGTTAGTTCTCAGAGCAGCTTGGAAGGCATGAGAAAAAGGTTCATAGTTCTTTAGATTCAACTTTGGTCTTCACCAAATGTTAATCTAGAACCTTCCCACCATTTTATGTACAAGATGGCCTGTGTAGTATCTTAAGTAGACATTTCTGGTTTTTGAAAGGGATTTGACTAAAGATAACAGGTTTGTAAAGGTGACCCTAGCAAAGAGGTGAAAACAATGGAGGAACAAGAGAGCAAAGGTTAAAATGCAGAGACAGATTGTAGGACTCCGGCTACCCAGGCAAGTAGCCAACATCAGTCCTCTGGGAAGTAACTTATTTATCTACATAGTCATCAAACATTTGCTTTGTCCGCTTTGTCACTGGTGGTAGCAAGACCATCAAAAACATCTCCACATCACCAGGTAAGACCTAATCTGCTCACTTTCGAACTCCCACCCAGAACAATAAAAACAATTTTAAAAAACCCCACAACACACACACACACACACACACACACACACACACACACACACACACGGCTTCCATGCTGAAATTCATCTTTGTGAGATATACTGGTCATAAATGAGAGAATGCATAAATCTTTTCAAGACCAGAAGGATGGCAAGAAAACCAACTAACATCTGGAGGAATGGCCCCTCTCACTAGCAGCAGACCTGCCTCTAAGACCTGCAATAGACACCATCAACTATCAAGGATGAACCCTTACATCACTGTGGTTTCTGAGACTGGGAAGAGAGGGTGGAGAGAGAGGGAGATAGAGTAGTAGAGGGAATGGGGAGTCATTGAAGTGCAAGCTACATCTTTCCGCTGATCTTTTAGGCATGTAGCTAGGTGTGGATTGACATGAAATGTTGCTACTGTACTCTTAAAGGGTTGATACATGCTGTCGATCCAAGGGTCTGTTCTTCAACTATGATGGTTCTCAAGCATACTGAAAATCTACCATGTCCCCATCTCTCAGAGTTTACGTTCTGTCTATGCTGAATCATTTTTTAAAAAAAGATTTATTTATTTATTTATTTATTTATTTATCTATTTATTTATCTATTTATTTATCTATTTATTTATCTATCTATTTATTTAATGTATGTGAGTACATCATAGTTCTCTTCAGACATATCAGAAAAGGGCGTCAGATCCCATCACAGATGGATGTGAGCCACCATGTGGTTGCTGGGAATTGAACTCAGGACCTCTGGGAGAGCAGTCAAGTGCTCTTAACCTCTGAGCCAACTCTCCAGCCCCTATGCTGACTCTTGATCTTCTTTGTTTGTCCCCTCACAGATTTTAGCCTAGCCTAGTCTGTGTTCTGAGTGACTATCTCTGAGAGTCATCTAATGCACTAGTGGGCTTTTTCCTTTCGAAAGAAACTTGAGTTCAGCGTTTATCAAGTGTGTGATTTTATCTCTCCTTCCGTCTCTCCTTCTCCCCTTCCTCCCAGTTCCACTTTAAGGAGATCACATGTAGCTAAATCTACAATTTTTGTTTCAGTCTCTCTAGTACTGGGATTACCATCTTACACTACCACACCCAGCTTTATCTCAACAGTATGGAGAGTGTATTGTTTCTTTTAAGCTGTGGCTTCTGGTTGCCAAGGAGCCTTTTTATCCTGGTTCCCTCTCTCCTTTCTTACCCAGTTTATCTTTCCATGTCAGGCGACTGCTCCCCACAAATACAAGAAAGCATCCATACATGTTCGAATGGTTACAAAATGGACACCAGGAGCCATCGGAGACCCTCTTTTGCTGCCCCGTGCTGCAGTAGGCGAGCTGTTTGGTGATGCTTATGTGCACATTCCTCTCCGCCATCAAGCGGCAACATTTAAATCTCTGCTCACACTTTACAGGCTGAAGGTCATAAATGTTTTATGAGCCGCTGAGCTTGCAGCATTACTATTTTATTAGGAGGCTGGATATCTTTTCTTCATAGTTATATTAGTCATGAAATTGTTCTTTCTTTTAAAAAATGTTAACTTTATGCTTGTTAGGAAACAGTAACTGACAGCATACAGGTAATTATTCAAAAAACGGTCTGATGCATTCAAAGGTAAGACAAGCCATATAGCTTCATCCTATAAAATGAATACAAACATAGTTTTTCTATCACGATTGTATATTTAAATTCATTTCAATGAAAAAACATTGAGACCCAAGAGTGAGTCCTGGTTTTATTTTGTTATTGCTAATGTTTCATATTTTGTATTGATCTGCCAATAATTTAAAGACGGGAAGGAAGATTTGAATTCATGAACAACTTAATGTAATGCAGTCCTTCTTAATCAGTTTTATTTAAAACTGCCAGTGATCCAACCAGTCTTGAAGGTCAATGGTCACACCAGAATGAAATGTGCGGAAGCAAAGAATCAAGTTAACGTGAGGATCCTCCACAGACTACTGGACAGTTCTGAATATCTGCTTGCTCTATCTCTGATAGGATCTACTTTTTATACTTCCTTACCTTTTTATCCAGAATTAAGAACCAGATGAAATAGGTGAAAAGAGAGAATCTTCAAACATGTTGGAGGCAGACACATCTGTGTCCTCCATAGTGAGAGAGTAAATGAGAGCTCTCACTCATCAGCTCTGAGCAGCAATCCACCCCTTGCACCGGCTGCCCAAGGAGAGCACAGCCTCCACCTTTCTTCTATAACGCAGAATAGCACTGAAAATACAAAGTGAAACAAAACACAGTTGTATTTAGGTTCACATGCTTTCCCTGGCTTAGAACACCCTGAAGTCAGGGCCTTGAGCTTCCAGGAAAACACTGTGCCACCGAACTAAATCCCCAAGCCTGGGCTCCCATACGTTTAATTTGATATGATATTTGAGTTAGCAGTGGCTACATTTTTACACCTTTATATTTGCTTTTGTCTAGCACATTGTAACTGACCAGAAGATATTTCTTAAACTGAGTTAAAAGGCGTTAGATAGTATGACCTTCATCATGAAGTGTATGCCCTGTGGACAGTCATTGCCAGGTCTCCAGGTCTTGGGATGCAGCATTTCTTCCCCTGTGAGAAAGTTTTACACTCCTTAAGTCAATCAACACATAAAGTAGAATTCTTCACTAAAGTAGAATTCTTCAAGACATGATGATCTATGCCTGTACTTTCAGAACTAGAGAGGTAGAACCAAGGGAATTCCAAGTTCCAGGTCAGCCTGGGCTAAGTCATGAGTTTCAGGCCAACTTTGGCAACTACTGAAACCCTGTTTCAAAATCCAAAACTAATTAAAAAAAAAGGAAAGGAGGAAAGAAAGAAAAAAGGAATTTTTAGATGAGGCTAGCTTAAAACTTAGGATTTTGTTAACACGAATGAAAATTTCATGATTTTATGATAGTTTAAATAATTCTACAATAGCTACTGTGCTTCATTTAAGAAGAGGAAGATACCGGAACTTCTTATATAAAGACAACAGCAATTGACTATTGAAACACCCATAGCCTTGAGTTAGCTCCATCAAAGTTCATTATACTATGTTCTACATGTCACTATTTATATTAAATGCCTTTTGCCCCTGTGGATAAAAGGGAAACCTCTTAAAAGAGGAAGGATTTATGTGGGCTCATAGCTCAACAGTTTTGGTTCGTGGTCACGTGGCACCATGGCTTCTGGGCCCATGTACAGTGGGACAGAGCATCATAGTGGAGACTAAGGAGTGGAACTGAGAGAAGAAAGGGCCAGGGCCTCACATGTACAAACCTATAAATGAGGTTAGTTAGAGTCCCCGCTATAGATCATGCTCCATTAGCACTGCCTTCTGAGAACCTGGCCTCAACCTGGGGGCCATCTTGTACCCAAACCATAACCCTCTTGATCAGGAAGATGGAGTCTTCATTATGAGCAGATGTGTCAAGAAGTCTTGGTGGCATGATGCTGAAGCCATGGAAGTAAAGGCAGTTGTTTAGTAAGGCATGTGATGGAGATATCCTCTCAGGTGAAACTGACCCAAGACCCACAACCGGAGTGTCTCAAGCTCTGGATTTTAGCACCATTACAGGAAGATTTGCTCTCAAATGCATGACACAGATGGTTTCTTCAAAGGACAAACATTAGTTGTATCAAAAGGTCACATTGCTATTACACATGTAGGCTTAGATTTTTCAAAACCTACTTTAACAAGGGCTCTCAAACACTTTGACCACCCTTCCAGTTCGAAACTATTGGAGAAGAGATGGTATAAAGGCGACATAGACCTTCTTAGAAGTAGTTCTTTGGGAACAATTCCAATCTCTGTTGTCAGAATGCCATCAGTCTGGATCAGTAATGGCAGAATACCAACAGTCCCATTCGAAAGTGTGGTGGAACACAAATTAGCAGTGGTAGCAAAATCCATCAGTAACTGCCAGACTTCCACTGAATCCACATACTGAAGTGACCAGGACCATGCAAAATTCCAGGATTTCTCTGTGATGCCTCTCTCAAAGCAGTGAAGATCGACAGAGAGACCAATGAAGCTGGTTATGTAAGTATCTCATCACTGTCGACTGAGTCCTATTTACACTCTATCCAAACATCATTTTTCCTCTCATGGGTTTTTGCCTCAGCAGAACATCATGTGAGTCTGCGTCATATGACAGAAGCAGAAGTTTCTACTTCAACGTGAGTAGAAAGCCCATAAATATTTAAATTCTGGAATCATGTAGAGGATAGCATGTGTGAATGGGTCTTTTTTCCCTATAAGAGTCTCCAAAATCTTCAGGAAGGATGCTAATGCCTATGAAAGTACTCTGATAATGCCAGGATACCTTGTTAACTTTTTTAGTGCCATTTCTCTTGTGCATTGAGAGTCCGGCATCTTTTTTCTACAGTTCATCAGAAAAACTTCCTACCAGAGTAGCTCTAACCATTCAGAGCCACATAAGCCACATAAAACATAAATGCTAGAAATGTGTCCAGCTATAAAAGGCATTTCATGAAGGTCAGAAAGCACATGTGCACTTCTCTTGGAGTGTTGGAAGGAAGGGTCATCTTTGAGTTCCTTACTAATGAGGCCACCTGAGGCCCCTTACGTATGGATGTTCAGTTATGGAAATGTCTCCAAAATTATCTATTTTAAAAAAAAAGAAAGATGAAAACTCCTAAGGGCACAACAGATGGGCAAGTGCCCAGTGTGGACCTGCTCTCTCAGTGTGTCCTCAGGCAGCTGCAGTCAGGTTGACTCCTGTGGCAATTCCCAGCTTCATGGTGGTCAGTGAAGGTCTTAGGCAGGATGCTGAAGGTTCTAGGGTTCTCTGTCAACTCCCAAGCCACTTCCCTCATGGATGTGAGAGCACACAGCACAGACAGCTGTGAAGAGAGCCCACGTCCATCAGCTGCAATCCCCACCTACCTTTATGAAGGCACATTTACCTGTTAGTACAGTGAGTTGAGAGCATCTGCTCCAGCAGATTGCACAGAGAGGCGACTCATGCAAACGTGTTCCATGGAAAG